>NC_136483.1:52251631-52276631 GCF_053919585.1 Euprymna scolopes
CCATGGACTTCCATAACTAACTAACGTTGACTGTTAATAAAAAAAAAGAGAGAGAATCACCGAAGTGAAAGTGATAGACATTGTATAAAATAAGAAACAGGCTAGTTGAACAACATACAGTGACAGATGATTAGTGTGATAAATATAGAGACGAGTCATTTGAGTAATTAATTGCAAAGTATGGCATTATTAATTTTGGGACACAGCTGCTTGTATAAGGGTATGTTATGTGTGTTATATAGTGGTTGTCATAAAGGGAATTGTATCATAAAGGGAATAGTGTCAAGAAGGAGATTCGTGTACGTGATCGTCTAGTTTCTAATCTTATTGTTCATGTCTTCGTGGGTGTGTGTTTGTGTACATGCATTTCTTAACATACCTTTTCATTCATGTGTCGTCGGTTGTTCCTCTGGTTTCATTGTCTCTTGGAGGGGAGCTGGCCTGTTGGATGAAGAATTCACTCCAAGATGATAATTAAGGTTTTATGTTTTTATTCACCTTCCAAAGGTCGACACAGAATGGAGGTGAACCTTGCTTGCTTGCTTGGTACACGTCAGCGTCCTCCCCAGCCCAGGGGGGGACAGCTGAAAAGCCGTCTGTCTTCTTCAACACCCGAAACCAAACTGCCAAGAAAGAATCAGCTAACCTCATCACATGACACCACGTCATCTGGTCAGCTGACCTTTCTTTTGCAAACGTGTCCACTGTCCACGTTATTCACCTCTCTCTCTTTCCCTCCCTCTCCCTCTCTCTTTCTCTATTCTCTAATAGAGACACAGAGAGAGAAAATAGAAAGAGTAAGAAAGCCAGAGAGGGGGGAGGGATGCTCTTTAACATGTGGACTATATTTAGTTAATTTTAGTCTTATGCTCTGGAAACAGGTGAGAGGCAGAATCCGTTGTAAAAATTCAAATATCTTAGCTTTTTATGGAATTTTATCAATATGTATGCGACATCAATTAATAAGTATTACTCAAACTTCAGTTTCTTTGAGGTATTTTTTTTTCATTTGAAAGTTCAAATAATTCAAATTTGCATTTAATTTGATATATAGTAATTAGATACTAATTAAGAAAAAAACTCTCTTAATTTCAATTTTTTCTTAAGACCTCTTAATCCAAAAATTATAGAAATTTTCAAAAATTAAAATAAAGTAATGTATTTCTATTATATTATGGCCAAGAGCAATGTCGGATGTCCTGGGGATAGAGTTGACTGGCCGACATTGAAACTAATGACAATGTTATGGAAACGTGCTGTGATAACGGAAGAATGTTTTGAAATAGGATTAGAATTTAATGTTTAAGCCAGAAATTTATAAAACAATACAATGTTTAGAAGAATGTTTAATAATATAAGATTGGAATGTTTTAATGTTGGTTTTAATAAACAAGCATACGTGACAAAAGACCAGGCAAGGAATTTTAGTTACATAGATAAACGACGTAACGAACTTAGAGGTACCTTAGAAAGTTAGAGAGTCTGTAACACGTGGCTAGGAGATGTAATCGACAGACGGGCTGGCACCCAGCAGGGACAAGACTAATAATTAAGATGCTGACAGGACTGTATCAGTGTGCAACCTTTCCAAGATGGGTACAGCATTATGGAATAAAGGTTGTAGAAAAGAAACCCGAGGTCTGTTGTTCGTGGTAGAATTTTCATCGCAGCTTTCCGTCCAACAAAATCAAGGATGGGCCTAGTGGTTCCCTAATTGGCCGAATGTTGTAACCCCATAGAATGGTATTCGTCCTTTTTGTGAAGGCATGTCTTTCTTTGTCTGGCAAGAAACAAAACTGTTTATTCGTCCCTTATTCATCATTATTTGCGAACATACACCAGATAAATTGTTATGTGACACTTTGAAAACTAGACGATCACACGTAAATACATGTATGAAAAATAGACGCACATTTAATAAGACATTCGTTACATACATGTGTATATATGTACAGAATATATATACACCCCCCACAGGAATACAATAGATAACCATTTGATGCCGTTTCAAAACTCCTCTATATTACATATCCTTGTTTTGATACCCCACTATCCAACATTTTAATCACAATTCGAAGAATGATTCTAGGCATAAGGTTTAGTAATGTCTTAATTTTAATCTTCGTGATTGTGTAAACTCGTTTGGTTGAGAAATGTATTTTACTAGTCCCGTGACGAGTATCGTTCTAGTTAAATTTTAAAGAAAAAAAAGCCTTTAGAAAACAAAGGATTGATGCAGCTGCAGCATGATATAACTGCGTTTATGGTGCCTCCATATGTTTGTTTGGGAACGCAATTGACAACAGAACCTTTTACCAAGACAATACAAAAATTTAGATAAAATCAAATAATGGTATTAATTTTCTTTTAAGGTTTCATAATAATAGTCTTGAGTCCATCAGAGATCTATAAATAGCAAAAATTATTTTATTGTGAAAAATGATAGCATGCAGGTCTTTATGTTGTGAGTGAAACAGTCGCATTACTGAGTGATGTTTTAGAATGACGACTAAAAATAACAAAACGATTATCTTTTGGCGATTGTTTTTTTTTTTTACTGACAATTTTTCAAAACTTATTGCTGGGTGAAAAATGTATTTTCAACTTTTTTCTTTTGTTTTTTTTTTGTATTATTTGGACTATGATTCTCATCTTTTTTTTTTCCACAACGTTTCGGTCGATGTAACCTCCGACCATCTTCAGGTGCTGGATGTTAGTGGTGAATAGTAAAACAAATTTCTAACGACTGTGTTCGTTGGGAAAGCAAATAAACCAAACATTTTTTTTTCGCTATTCACCAATAACATCCAGCACCTGAAGATGGTCGGAGGTTACATAAACCGAAGTGTTGTGAAAAAAAGAAAAAAAAAAAAGAAGCAAGATGAGAATCATAGTCCAAATAATACAAAAAATAATTATAAATCCTCATCTCAAAAATATACATTCATCACCTTTTCTTTTGTTTTTAAAAAAAAAAACAAAGTCAAAATATTTAAGCAATAAAAGTTAAATAGAACATTATACTTTTTTTTAAAACGAAGGCTGTCTAAAAAACATCTGAAAAAATTTGAATGTTTTTACTTTCAAGTCTCAACATAAAATTCGATGCTTATTTAGAATTACATTTATTTAAAAAAAATAAAAATCTTTCTGGTGTATGTACTCGTCACAGAACAACGATGTCATATTCTAAAAATCGCGTGGGTTTGGCTAATAACTTTTCTATTTGGCTAGTAAACGAAAATATTTAATTGTCAAAGGTCAACTAAAGATAAAATTGTCTGTAGAGCCCTGGAATGATAGGTTGGATGTGTAAAGTTAGTCTAACACACGGTTACATTTGAAGAGTTCAGAGCAAGATAAAATCTGGAGAATAGAAGGAGATGTGCGCAGAACATAAAACTCTTTTAGTTTAATCACATGGAAAGAATGAATGGAGATGCTTGGATTAATCGATGTATAACAATTAGGGAGTTTGTTTCTAGGAGACAGTCAAGGAAAACATGGTAGGAAGTAATGGAATTGAGAGAAAGAGAGATAAATAATGAGTAGGGCTATGACAACAGCATATTCTTTTCATTGTTTTGTCTCTCGAGTATATATCCGACACAGTTAGACACAGTTAATCAACCGAGAACCACATCACTCTAAAAGCATATAAGATATCAACGAATACGCACTCGAGAATCAAAACAATGAAAAGAATATGCTGTTGTCCTAGCCTTAATAATGACATAATCAAAGATAGTTTAGTTTGGAAATTAATTTCTAAAAGAATGTAAAACAGATGTTAGACCGATGATGATGGTGATGATGGTGGTGATTATTATGATTATTATTATAATTAAAGTTCTGTAGGAAGATTCAACATTAAATAAAACTTTTCTAAGACTTTAAAAGGAATAAAATAATGGTAATATTCTATTTATTCCAAATGATTTTTCGAAATTTGTTATAACATCTATTGTATTTTTGTTTCTGAATTTTTGGGATTTGGATTAATAATTCGTATTTGGATTATTCCAATTACTGTTCTCATCTGGGAGTGTCATTTTCACGTTTTTGTGGATGTAATCGCCGATATTTTTGCAAATATATCATGTAAAATTCTTGCATCTTTCTGTTGAACTCTGGAATCTGCACGGAAATTCATACTAGAATTATCCACAAGGACCCGTGGTATAGTGAATAAAGTATTTGGTAAAATTTAGGTGTAAAAATTATTTTCTGGAGTTTGAAAGTTCAATTCACAATGTGGCCGACACTCAAAATATAATTAAGAATTAATTAGAACTTCTATCCATTCATGACTGATGGAACGAGAGCATGCTATTTCTGTGGATTAAATAAAGGGTTCTATTAGAAATTCTGTGCAGATTCCTGAGTTTGACAAGATACACCTGAAGAATTTTTGCATTTACATCAACCGAAACGTTGTGTTAATAACACGTAATATGAGAACAGTAGTAGTCTGAAAAATCCAAATAATAATAATAATAGTAATAATAATAATAATAATAATAATAATAATAATAATAATAATGTTCAGTACGATAGGAAGAATGCATGTTTTAGACTTTTGCACTAGTCAAAAACATGTATTTCTCCTATCATACTGAACACACAAACACTTTATTATTATTATTATTGTTATTATTATTATTATTATTATTATTATTATTATTATTATTATTATTAGGGAATTTGTTTCTAGGAGACAGTTATAACAAATTATTTAAGTGATCAGTCAAAAAAAAAATACAGAAAAAAAAATACTGCAGAGTGCTACTAAAAGCAGTAGGTATAATTAAGGGTGGCATCAGAGTATTACTAAACCAAGTGCTTTCCCCTCCTTACTTTGTAACTAAAAACATAAAAATAAATTCACACAAAATATTTTTCGACCTGAAAAGTTTACTAGAAATGACGTCATGACATTAAAATTTTAGACTGCGACATCTTGACAAGCAAATTCAGGGTTTTAGTATAATACTAGTTAGATAAATTATAATGATAAGTATTTGAGTGTTAAGAACAATAGAAGAAATACATGTTTTGTCCTTTGCACTTTTAACTATTTATCATAATATATTTAAATATTTCATGTTTTGTTTTCATCGTCTAATATACAAGGGCCACTGATATTCCTGTGTAACATCGAGTGTTTCTGCTAGTAAAAGATGTAAGAATGTTTAACGATCAGCTTGATAAAATTCTTATGAGCGTTAAATGATTGGCTCAGTTTTCAGGGTTATTTTTATTGAAGCTGTGAATTTGTTCGTTTTATTTCTGATTATAACAATGATAAGAACCCACCAACTCAAAGTGACATAAAAAAAATGATACTATCTATCAAAACATCATAAAGGCAACCAAGATCAGGATAGTCAGTGGGTTAAGGTGGTTACCTGTTTCTTATTTGCAGCAAGGTTAGGCAGGAAGGCAGTTTAAGGTGGCCCCTCTCTCTCTCTCTCTCTCTCTCTCTCTCTCTCTCTCTCTCTCTCTCAAAACATACAAAAATAACTGAGGTAATTCCTGGAAGGATGGCCTTCTAAATCATACTATATTCTTTCTGTTGACAGCAAACAAAACCAACGTTTTCATTAAAAACCTGGACATTGATGAGAAGGGGAGACAATTTTATAAATGCTATTTATTTAGTAATAAGAAAAAGATTAATAATAGTTATCATAATAAAACGTGTACTGATCAACTAGTAGTTTTTTTTTATTGTTTTTATGAAAATTTAAAGAAAAAAATCTTCAAGTTTAATTGATGTGGAGAAGAGGAAGATTTGTTATAACTAATGTCAGTGAGCACTATGATTTCTACTATTATTAGTTTACTTATTTCATTGTTTATATGTATATTAAATGACATTAAAGAGTTATTTCCTCTTTTCAAATTCTATTATAGGGTCTTTCTCCATTTGAGATTATTATTATAATTATTATTATTATTATTATCATCATCATCATATAGATTAGATAAACAAAATGTTTGACAAAATGTCATTTCATTCATTCCATATATAGATTTTCTTTCAAGGCTTTGGAAGATTGTGACTTCCTAGTTAAAATAATGGATGTTACAAATAGCAAAGATAAAATGTCAAAGAGCTCTCTCCTTTACAATCGAACAATATGAAGTTTCTAACAAACATAAAAAAAGACCATGTCAAAACATGACCTCCTTGGTGAACGTACTTAAAGTCAACGTGGAAACTGATTCACTGTATTTGAACAGTGAGCATGCTCTACTTTCGCTTTGATCCAAGTTCCATTTCACGTGAACGCGTTTATCTGTGGTATTACTTGAGCCCAGTTTGTAAGAATAAATAGTGACTTCCACTTCGACCTGTTTGAAATGTTGATAATGTAACTGGGGTTTTACTGAAACGGATCTATCTGTGACCCTAGCAGGTTGCCTATAAATTTCAGAAAGGAACATCGGGTGACAAGCAAATCCACTTTGCCAGAATCAGTTTTATAGATGTTCTGTCGTATCAAAGAATTTGATGCACAAACAGTTTCGCTTCTTTTTTTTTTTTTTTTTTTTTACTTCTATATTTTTAGAACATTATTGTGTTGCATTTTGGGTTGTAGAGGGAAGTCACTCGGTGTGAATTTCCAATGGAAGAAAACAATAAAAAAAGCATGAAAAATGATAAGGAAAACTATTTACAAGAAATGAGCTTTAATTAAATATGGATGAAGCTTTGGTTAAAACCTAAAAATACTCTATTAACTTTGGGGAAACTTATTAAATTAAATGCCTCCGTTCAGTCTCGAAAGACAAAGGATACCCCCTGAAGGAGCAGCGAATATTATGTGGCAAAGGTTGTGCAATCTCCAACCACATCTTTCCTGAATCGGCACTGCTTGATTCTAGTGGCAAGGAGAAGTCCAGGATGACTGGAAACAATGCCGAGATAAACGGAGAGCATATACATCACTCGGAAGTTCAAAATGGTCACCCATCTTGTACTGGCCAGACTCATCGTTGCTTAACTTTGGTGATCTGATGGAAACCGGTGTGTGAAATGTGATTATGCCGTATATAAACATATTGCAATATGAATAAAATAAAAATAAAAGAGTTAGATAAAAAAAATAAATGGAAAAACAATATAAAAAGAAGTTGGGGTAGAGCAGGCATATTATACAGAACATCGGACGAGAAAATGAGGGTCAATTCTTTCTTAATTCATATTTTTACTTTGCTGGATATGGATAAACATTCATAATAGAAATCCGTTCAGTCTCTTCTAGTTTCTCTCTCTCTCTCTCTCTCTCTCTCTCTCTTTATATATATATATATATATATATATATATATATATATATATATATATATATATATATATATATATATATATATATAATAGCAAAATACCCGTCGTTGACTGGGTTCAAAAACAGCCTACAGAAAATGGACTGATTTATGAAAGTATGATAGGTTATGAAAAAGAAGGATTGTAAATTTGGGTTGAATTTGGGGGTATAAAAACCAAAGCAAAATATGATGAAAATAAAAATAAAATAGATAAACCCCATAATTTATTATACCATACCTGTTCACACTGAAACACTTATCACAATATTGTGTGGATCTAAATAAAAAACCTTGTTAAACTTTGTGACATATTTCCATTCTATGGTAGCCAGGCGCGAACGAACACCCCATAATTTTATTATACAATATTTCTTCAAACTGAAACATAATTATCAAAGTATACTTACGCAGATGGACATGAAAAGTCTTTATGAAAGTTTGTGCCTATTTCCATTCTATGGAGGCCAGGCGCGAACGCAGACCCCACAATTTTATTATACCATCCCTATTTAAGTTAAAACATACTTATCAAAGTATTCTTCTGTACATCTATATCAAAAACACTTGTAAACGTTTTTTTTATAATTTTTAAATTTTTTATTTCTATACTTGGTGGACCAGGTGCGAACGCAGACCCCCCAATTTTAATGAACCACAGTTCTGCAAGATCAAACATACCCATTCCTGTGTCTCGATACATCTTCTATCATTGTATGTAATCAATTTTTTTAAATAGTCAACCATATAGGAGCCTATTAGTGACCAGACACACACACACATCTTATATATATATATATATATATATATATATATATATATATATATTAGCAGGCTCCCCGGCATTTACCGGTCGTAAAATACGCTTAAATATGATATATGATTAATGCAGATTTCGTATGTATTGTTATATTATATTGGACCCAATATATAGTAATGATTTAAAAATTAAAAAAAAAACATTTACAAGTGTTTTTGATATAGATGTACATAATAATACTTTGATAAGTATGTTTTAACTTATATAGGGATAGTATAATAAAATTGTGGGGTCTGCGTTCGCGCCTGACCTCCATAGAATGGAAATAGGCACAAACTTTAATAAAGACTTTTCATATCTTATCTGCGTAAGTATACTTTGATAATTATGTTTCAGTTTGAAGAAATATTGTATAATAAAATTATGGGGTATTCGTTCGCGCCTGACCTCCATAGAATGGAAATATGTCACAAAGTTTAACAAGGTTTTTTAATATAGATCCACAGAATATTGTAATAAGTGTTTCAATGTGAACAGGTATGGTATAATAATTTATGGGGTTAATCTATTTTATTTTTACTTTCATCATATTTTCTTTGGTTTTGATACCCCCGAATTCAAAGCTACCTCTTTACAACCCTTCCTTTTCATAACCTATCATACTTTCATAAATCAGAGTCCATTTTCTGTAGGCTGTTTTTGAACCCAGTCAATGACGGGTACTTTTGCTAGTATATATACATATATACCCTAATGTGTGTGTGTGTATATATAATAATAATAATAATAATAATAATAATAATGTGTGTATATATATATATATATATATATACTAATGTGTGTATATATACAATAATAATAATAATGTATATATATATTATATATATATATATATATATATATATATATATATAAATTCAACAACATACACCTGAAGTAGGTTACATGAACCAAAACTTTGTGAGAATAACCTTTAAGATTAGAACATTTGACTGAATAATCCAAATAATCAATCTTTATCTCAAAAACTTCAGAAACATGATGAAAAGTTATTTCATTAATGAGATAGACGGAGGATAAAAATAATAAAATAATATATTTTCATGAATTTCAAAATTGTAGCGGATTCTGAGGAATTTAATTTATTTTATATTTGTTGGAGGTTAATAAAAAAAAGTAGACCTGCATAAATTTAAATATAATCTCCTCTAATATTTTCTGCCTGAGCAACTTTCTGTCTGCTTATACATATAACATGTCCTATTTGTCAACATTGATTTTGCATCTGAGCCATATGGTAATTATTACAGAGTGTAAACAATCTTGCAGGATCAATACATTTTGGCGATATTTCATTATCTCGCGGATTTTAATGAGATTCCTGTGCCTAATGGATATTATTGTCTCCGTTCAGTATTTGCATTTCATATCCCATAATAGCATAAAATAAATTTCGTGAATGTCTTTGCGTCTTAATGAAGAATTCTATGTAATTCATAATACTTGCTTTCTGTCCTCAGGCACTTGTATCATTCAAATAATACCAAGAGAATATTTCGAGATTTTTCTGCATTTAAACATCACACAATTAATAACATTACACGAAACTATTACATTTTTCTCATACTAGCGCATGTACCTGGCAATATAAGAGTTTAGAAAATATCGTTTATTTATGAACTAATATTACTATTGAAATATTAATATCTGCCTGATATTTTTTTCTTTTTTTTAAGATAAAATGATGATTACACCATCAACTGTGGTTTCTGTCTGTAGTGGGAAATTTAGTTTGTTTTTTTTTTTTTGTTTTTTTTTACATGGGTGTCACCACTTATCAAGGCCCAGAGGCCACTCGAGGATAAGGGTTAATAGGTATACATTAGTCATTGTGATTTTAGCATAGTAAACAGTGGGAATTTTGTAACTTGGATTACTTAGAGGGACAATTCAATTAGAACTTGTTCACATTGGACTTTTTCATTTTTTTTTTTTCATAGGTATCAACACATTATCAAGGCTAAGAGGCCACTCAAGAATAAGGGTTAAAGAGTGTACAGTAGAAATTGGACAATATAATAATCATTGGTAATGAAAATTTGTTAAATTTGATAACTTATATGGAACGGCTCATCAAGAACTTATTTACGTTAGACTTGAAGACAACCATATTGTAGTCAGCCGGAAAGCAGGAAAACGGAAGACAATTCCACAGGCGTGCAGTTCTAATAAAAAAACTTTGTTCATGGAATCTACGTTTAGGTTTAGGCACAGATAAAGATTAGGGAGAATTATTGATAGTGTTTACAACTAGACGAGTGTTTCTTGTGAAAGTTTTGCAAGGGGGGACCATAGATTGAAGCTCAGTCGAACACTTTCCATGAAAATAACGATACATCAGAGACAAACTCGCAACATCTCTTCTGTGAGATAGAGATTGAAAGGAAGAGAAAAGGACATCTCCTACGAGGCTACAAAGTCTATTTTGAACTCTATCAAGGCAGGACAAGTCCTTTCTAGCAGCTCCTACCCAGATGTGGCAACAGTATTCCATCCTTGGACGTACCTGGCTCTTATATAGATAGAGAATAGCATCAGCAGTGAGATATCTACTGAATCAATAGAAAGATCCCACCATTTTTCCAGCGGCCTTGGCAACAGATTTGATGTACGTGTTCCATTTAAGATCAGAAGTAATGGTGAAGCCCAGAAGCTTGTCAAAACTTGAGGCCTCCTGAAGACGAGAGCCATTCATTTCAATTGATGCCAGATGAGGATCAGAATGTTGATGATGTAAAGAGAGAAGCTTGGTTTTAGATGCATTAAAAGTAACCAGCCACTCCTTTCCCCATTGTACTACATGCTCAAGATCAGAGGAGAGAGAATTGAAGAGAACTTGGTCGTTTACTGTCTTAGATGTGCTACCATAAATGGTAGTGTCGTCAGCATAAATGTCTACAAATGATGTAAGGATGTGATTTGGAAGATCATTAATGTAGATCAGGAAAAGAGTTGGGCCCAGGATGGACCCCTGAGGGACACCGGCATTAATACTGTGAGCTTCTGATTTTTGCCCCTCAACTACTACTCTTATGAACCTATCAGAAAGAAATGATTTAATAATTGAGAAGACATTTCCAGCTATACCATAGCTAGAGATCTTATGAAGTAAACCTTTATGCTATACTCTATCAAAGGCCTTAGATATGTCAAGAGCAATTGCCCTAGAAAGGTTGCCTCCGTCGAGAGATTTGCTAATCCTATGAGATATAACTGTAAGCACATCTGCTGTAGATCTAGTTCCAGAAATAAACTTTTCCTCAACTTTATGTGATTACTGGTAATCTCGATATACCAATTTTTAGCTGTAGTTATTCCATTCTATGCAATAAAATTTTGTCTATTTGTTACTGATTTATGGCAGTTGAATCACACTTATTGCATATTCCAGCATTGGTTCTTTCTTTTATTTCATTTGCACACTCTTAAACATGAGAAAATTTCTCATTCATAGCATATCTCTTATGAGATGGCTGAGGGATTCCCAATCAACCGCTTGGTCATATCTCATCTCTATATAAATAAAATGAACTCATTTTTTCCCGTCGGATTTTGACCTTAATAGGATTAAAAATCAAGATATTTCATGCAAATATAATATGCACAAACGGCAGAACAATATCTGAGGTGTGTTATAGGCTTATTATTTCTCAAATTCCTCGATAATCTTAGATTTCTATACTTTTTCTGCTGAGAAGTCACGGCCAAAATCGGTTAAGATCAATGGAAGTGGTAAAATATTTTCTGTCTAATAAATTCCTCCCCCCCCTGCCACCACTTAACGCCGTTTGGGGATCGTTCACAAGGAACAGTTGAGAAGAGAACACCGGTTTGGCTTCGTAGTTCTTTCATGTGAAGTTATTTAAAATCACTAAACTAAGCTGCAGTGCTCTGTGGCGTAGTGGTTAACGTGCTGGACAATTCACATTATATTTTCACGTTCGTGCCGACCTACCGTAGTCGTTCTTTTTTTTTTTTTTTTTTTTTTCCAAAACAACTGGAATGGACTTTTCTTGGTGGCCGAACTGTTAACGTTGCAGATGTTTTTTTTTTTTGTTTTTTTTTCACACTTTATTTTCCTACTTTTACTCATGACTCCGGGTTTGATCCTTCCTACTTACCTACCATAACATTTTTTAAAACTCCCCCCTCCCGTCCCGGAAACAAACACTCGGGCAACGCTGGGTACCCCCGCTAGTTTTAAATAATGGAATTTCGGTTTAGGATGATATTAAACATTATCACAAGGTCATCATTGTTCCTGAGAGGACTTTGGGCGTTCCTCACACAAGCCTCTGACAGTGTTGTCAAGAATAGATCGTGAAGTGAGGCTTGCTAATCTTCATGATCAGTGGGGAAAAATACGGATTGTGAAAGGAAATGTGCAATAGATTAAGTATGCGTTGTATTATCAGCTGTGTCTGTGTAGTTCAAGAAAAAAAACAAATCTTTGTGGTGGACATTAAAATATTTAAATGCATGAATTTGGACACTCGGATCTAAGGTAAGTGCTGCATTAATACTATTGGAGACATAGTCGAGGAGGGTACAGTTCTTGATCAAAAGAGAACGGTAAAGGAAATATAGATAATTAACACTGCGTTGTAGCGTTAATCTTAAGCACATGTATGCCAAATCATACAATCTTAGACTAACTTTTCTAATCAAAATTAGGTATATATAGATTACGGACATAGACTCTGAAGCTATTCATATGCTTGCCAAAGCTTTACAGTAGAGTGGGAACAATCTTGCATGTTAAAATGATTAGAGGAGATTGAGGGAGATAGATTAATTTCGCTTAGTGCTAGGATATCTGGGGTATTCACAAGGGGAAATAATTCTACATAATTGAAACTAATTCTAAAACCTCAGATATTTGTGAAGAATATCCTCAGTGGATAAATGACTTTGATTGTTTTTGGAAAGCGTCTGATTTGATCGTTTTTCTTTTATTATTATAGGGTATTCGTGTTCCCTATTATTTTTATATAGTAGTAAAGATACTTAATAGTTTCCACTTAATTTACTTTAGTGTTTGCAGTGTGTACAGACCCTTCAGATTTTAGTTACAAGCAAAGTGTAATATCCGTTCTGATACTACACTTCTTCTGTTCCTCATCAGACTAGACTGAAGCAATTTTAATTTTTATTACAAATCAGAGTGCCCCTTTTCCGGGAGCTGGATTTTCCTTGGATTATAACCGGCATTGTGTCTTATTCTGTTCTCATGAGAAGGCAAATAAATAGGGACAGACTTATGTAACTTAGATGCCAATGATATAAATGCTTACAGTGAAATAAAAAATATTAGAGAGTGGTTAAATCTATATAAAGGATAAAGGATTGAAAGAAGTACGTGAATAGCTAAGAGTGAAATAGGTGACTTGTTATAAATTAAGGCTCATTGAACAATCAAAATAGAATTTGCTTTCAAATAGAAACCAATCCCAGAACTAAAATATATTTTAGCATGTATTTTGTCTTATTTAATTATTTAGGGGGAAAAAGGTTAAGGAAACAAACGTTTATTAAATGAGATATAGTATTATATATATCTTTATCTGTTCCAATTTTTCTCAGAAGCTACTGGACCGATCTGATTGAAATTCCATATGAACCTTTTCTTATGATAAGCTACAGTGAACTACGTATTATGGTATCCTTCTAATACACAGTAAATAAGATTAGTCACCCCAATACCACTTACACTATAGATTATTTTTGGAAACAACTGTCTCGATCTGACTGAAATTTTGTATGGACCTTTGTTATGATAAAGTGCAGAGATGCACAGTTAGATATTAATAGGGATTACTATTTATTGCAAATATGAGCACAAATTAAATTATATTTAATCGTTAATTTGGCATAAAGCACTTATTCTAAGTCAATGGGCTATAACTTTTGCTCGTTTTAAACGGGCTAAAAGTTATATATGTATATATGTCTGTATATGTAGACTCCTATAATTTTTTGTGTATTGATATTCCTATTAAAACCCCTTTTTTCTAGTTATTTTAAAAGAAAATACAATTTTGTTACATATGGATTGTGGAATTGCATTCGTCTGCAAAAGATCTAGCTAATTTGCATAATCATTTCTCTAAGAAATAAAATTCTCAAATTAATGAAACTTTTCATTATATGAAAATGTATGACTTTATAAAAAGAAAAACGGAATGTTACTAAATAAAACTTTTTAAATAAATCAAAATAATCATTAAAGGTTATAAAATTTAAGAATGTTTTGAATCGTCTCCCCTTTTGAATTCTTCAAAACTGAAAACAAAAAAAAATGTCCCCCAAACCTAAAATACACAGATACCGAGAGACGAAATAAAAGTATATTGATAAACCTGAATGTACAGTTACTTTCAACGGTAATCACACGCCACTCGAAGAAAAATATACAATAAAGTTTCTTTGGTTCTTTCATCATTATCTGAGAGTCAATAAGAAAAATAACCTGACAATCAAAGCCATTAGGTTTTACAAACCATGCTCAGGCGTCTGTGTATTTCGAAAATCAAGCAAATAAAACGATCTGTATTGAATTTTCGACCATATGGAAGATGATAATACAAAAATTTTCACAGTGTTCAAAATAAACGTCTCCAATAGTTTTAATTATTTTCCTTAAAATTTAGATTAAAAGAATAGTTTACAAACTTGAAAACTGGTAAGAATTATTCTCTATGCATATTGCCATGAAGGGATTTCTTTTCCAAAAAGATGTCCATGAACTATTTTTCTATTTGATATTGATAAGATTTAAAACTTAGTTTACAAAGTAGTGACCATTATTATTAAAAAGAACAAAGCTTTTTCTTACAATTCAAATTAAACATATAATTTTCAGTTGAGTTAACATGCAAAAAAAAAAAAAAACATTTAAGAAACTCAGGGAAGACGAGTAGTACAACTGATCTTAAATGGAACACTTACATTAAATCCGTTGCCTAGGACTCTGGAAAAATGGTGAGATCCTTCTATCGATTCAGTAGATATCTCACTGCTGATGCAGTTCTCTATCTATATAAGAGCCAGGTACGTCAAGAATGGAGTACTGTTGCCACATCTGGGCAGGAGCTGCTAGAAAGGACTTATCTTGCCTTGATAGAGTTCAAAAGTGACTTTGTAGCCTCGTAGGAGATGTCCTTTTCTCTTCCCTGCAACCGCTTTCTCACAAAAGAGATGTTGCGAGTTTGTATCTGTTTTATCGTTATTTTCATGCAAGTGCTCGGCTGAGCTCCAATCTATGGTCCTCCCTCACCAAACTTTCACAAGAAACACCCGTCTAGCAGAAAACACTATCACTAATTTCCCTCACTCTTTATCTGTGACTAAACCTAAACGTAGATTCCATGAGCAAAGCTTCTTTCTTAGAACTGCATGCCTATGAAATTGTCTTCCGTTTTCCTGCTTTCCAGCTGACTACAATATGGTTGTCTTCAAGTCTAATGTAAACAAGTTTTTGATGAGCCGTTCCACTTAAATTAACAAATTTTCCGAATCTCCATTACTAACGATTACTATATTGTCCAATTTCTACTGTACACACTTTAATACTTATCCTCGAGTGGCCTCTTGGACTTGATAAGTGGCAATGCCTATGTAAAAACAAAAAAATCCAAAAAAAACAACTAGTCTATAAATTTTGAAAAATGTCTTTAATAATTAATTCTGGTTTATTAAACATACAAACTTCAAAATTGATAAAAATTACCTTCTATCTATTCATATTGTCATAAAGGGATATTTTTTCTTAATTCTGCAATTTCCAGCAGATTACCTCCAGCCCTGATCTTTTAGTTAATTGGAGCAAATAAGGATGTAAGGCGTTCATATTTTTAGGTGCGTCTTTTATCTCTATACAGGGATCTAAAATATCATTTTCATTGATAAACTTAAAGTTGAGAACCAGAAAAATATCCGTCATTTAATGGTTGATAAAATTAATTTCCTGAGCAGAAAACTTTTGCCCCAATTTTATTTTTCCTCACGAAGATTAAAATCAAAATATAATGATGTTAAACCTTATGTTGAGAATCCTTATTCCAAATTTGATCCAAATCCATTACATGATTTTGATTCTAGATAATATCTAAAATTTAAAGGGGTCTTCAGAAGAAATTGAAATTCTGGGAATCTTACTTAATTGGTTGATTGGTTGGTTGGTTGTTTTTGTTTTACGACATATCAACCTTTTTCAGGTTATTTAATGCCGAATCTAGTTATTTTGAGGAACGATTTGTAATGGAGTATATTTGTTTTTTAAATCGGATTCTATTTAAACCATCGTTGGACCCTAACAGGTACTACCACTCCGGGTCAGAGTGGACCTGAGAGCAATGACAATTAAAGGGTGGCTCCACACTCCCCAAGGCCCGCAAGGTGAGGCGTCACCATCGGATATAGATTTAGGTCATATCCAGGACCTTACTTAATTGGTGTCTCATGACTAAGATCGAATTCGATGTAAATCTGAAATATTTCAATTTTAATAGGAGGTTGTACCCATATTATGCTTCCTAAAATCCATTTAAAATATTTCAAAGAAATTTATGAGGAAAACATTTATTCATTGATGTTTAATATTTATTGTTAAGGTTTCACAAAGGAAGACTTCCACTCCTTCTTTTTACCCCCTTTGAATAAAAGTAAATAGCAAGCATATTACGACCTCTTAAGACTAGCCACTGTGTTTTAAAATTCATAATGTTCGGTTAATTAGTTTAGGATTGAATCCTGTATATACAAATATATAAACATATATACATGCCTAATTTTATTCTATTTTGTTTTATAGTTGTAATTTTATACTGACTTCCATTTTTATAACAATGTTTTGACTTTATCTAATATTTATGATCTATTATTGAATATTGGAAATATTCTGTGTTGAAGGCCTGTGGAAGAAGTCTTTGAGATGATAAATATAGAACAAAGATATAAACGGTTTTTGATGTCATTCGATTTTTTTTTCTGAATTTGAAAACCAGTGTTTCTTATATGTAATTAGTATTGATCATTATTTTCGTGCACTTGTTTCACTTTTTCATAGAATTTGCCCTGCACAAAAGTACTGAGAAACTTGCGCTTGGAAAACTCATTTTGAAAAAAAAAAAACGACAAAATGACTAGAAAATAATTAAAAAAAAAAATAAATAAATAAAAGCAGATAAGTCAAGTTGAAAATATGAGTCACGTTTCCTACTTTGTTAGCAAAAAAAAAAAACACGCATACAAAAAATACAATAAATATGTATCTACTGTCACAATATCAAGGGTCAAATTTTGGTCCCTTCAGGGAGATAAAGCATTCCCACAGAGGAAACCGTTTTCTTAGAAAAATAGTAAAAAAATTTTTAAATTTAATATTTAATTTATATTCAGCTTGGAGGCAAAAATGATCCCAGTACTTTCCCCTTGTATTCCGAAAAAATGAAAAAAAAAAAAAAAGGAAAAGACAAATTACATTAAGTACATTTTTATCAGGAACAGCTGCAGGATCGAAGTGTGATTTTTGTCGAGGCTGCCATGAGCAAAACCAGGCTGCATTGCACTCTGCACGTGCAAACGACACAGAAACAGCGGGAAATGCAAACGTTGCCTGTGAGAAATCCATGTAAAGAAGAGAGATGAAGCCCCCAAAAGAAATAACAATGTAAAAATGATAGAAAACAGAAATTTCCTTATGCATTTTACCTTTAATGTTTAACATTTGTACTTTAAAAAACATTACTTCAATGTTAAACATGATTTACGATATGCATAATATATATATATATATATATATATATATATATATATATATATATATATATATATATATATATATATATATATATATAAAGTTAGATATATGTAAAATTTCTGTATTACTTAGATTATTCTGACTACTGTTCTCATTTGGAATAGTATTTTCATGTTTCGACCGATGTAATCTCCGACCTTCTTCAGATGTATCTTGTTGAACTCACAAATCTTCACAGAATTTCTTATAGTACTCTTTATATAATTCACGGGAGTAGGATGCTATTGCAATATTTTTTATATAAAAATAGGCCATGATCAACAAAAGTTATAAGTTTCTACTTATAGACACTGGCGATAGGAATTGATCAATCAAATTGAGCCATGTTCTGCTAGCAACTAATAAGAAACCAGAATTGTTTCATAAAAATATTGAACCTTTTAGCATTCCGGCATATAATTTATTCAGGACAACACAAGAAAGATCTTTTGCTCTTTGACTGCAAAATTATAAAGTCCGAGACTTGCACAGAACTGCTACCCTATGAAAACTCTTCATCTCCAAGACTTGTACAGAATAGCTACCCGTCGTTAAATCTTCTGAAATTAAACATGGCTTCCAATTCAAGACATGCTCGATTTCTGTCAATAATAATCCTGTAGAAGTTTTAATCAATTAACGATTGTATTCTGAGTATCGCCCCTACTGAGGATTGAACCTTCAACCAAAAACATACAAAAATGAATCCTCTTCTCAAAACTTGATAAATATGTGTAGACGTTCGAATATTTGTATGTGTAGGAATCACTCCTAAACTAATTAATTGATCACTATGAATTTTTGACCATGGATTTTAGACATAAGGGGTTGTAATGGTGAGTATATTTTGTTCAATTTAGTTTTACGTAAAGGACGCAAAGAGGAGGTGGGAATCTTTTATGAAATTTCAGATACCTCAGATTTTTGTGACATTTTAACAATAGTAATTAGACATCGTTAAATATTCGTCAAATCTCAGACAGCAGTAAATTGCTAAGATAAACAACTTAAAATCATCAGTTATTATTATTATTATAAAGCTCTGTCTAAAAGGATGTTGAGTGTCTCATGTATGCAAGATCTGCTGTCTTTGATAGAATCTGTTTTGATTCAGAGAAAACTTTTCATGTTATATATATATATATATATATATATATATATATATATATATATATATATACTCGGGTTTTTTTATTCAAAAGTAATGGACTAATGAATTCAACGAGGTTGTTAGATAGTGCTCAATAAAAAGAGCTGATAATACTTGTTTATTGTTATATAAACATGCTCACATCCCGCTGCTACAAACAGCCACTTGTTTCAATCAAACAACAGATATCATCAGGAAGCGACTTGACTATTCAAATGTTCAATGAATAATGGATTTTTATTTTAGGAAGGAACTCTTTAAAAGTTGGAGTTAAAAAACCTTAAAACACAGAACTTTAATTATAAGATGTAAAGAGCCTCCCTCTTTACATCTTATATGTAAATTTAAATAAAGTTAAAAAATTATAATGGAGAGAGAATGATTAAGAGGAGAAAAAAAGAAATAGGGAAAGAAATAGATAGAGAAAGAAAATAGAGAAAAAAATATAATATGGAGAAGAAAAAGAAAAAAAGATATAAAGGGTTACTATAAAGAAAACAAGGGCTAGAAGAGAAAAGAAAGAATGATGAAATATAGCTAAAGAGAGAAAGTAAGAATTAATAGGAGGGGAAGCTTAAAACGTTGATAGGATATAGAAAAAGAAAAAGATATGCGTGTCAACCAATTTATGAACAATTATACATTTCAGTAACGAGACACGTTATTACAAAAACAAACAGAAAATACAATCTTTGCGTTAGAAGTGTACATGTCAAAAGTGACAGCGAATGTAACCAACCAACATGTTTATCATCTCACATACGTCCACGAGTAATATCAACGCAGTTCAAACATACGTCTACAATTAATTAAGCCCTTTATACTAAATGATATAAGTTTAAAGTTTTCGCGTTTTTATTAAATAAAATTAAAAAAATAATGATAAAACAATATTTAAATTATTAATAATAATAATAACAATAATAATAGTAATAATAAAAATAATATTAATAATAATAATAATAATAATAATAAAATTAATATTTATTATCTTTTTAATATAACATATTTAGCCATAAGAGGGGATTGAAGAAATTAAATAGGACTAATAATTATAAAGAATAATCTACTAATATTTATGTATATAAAAAGAATACCATACATATATATATATATATATATATATATATATATATATATATATATATATATATATATATATATATATATATATATTACAGTATTACTAAAAACATAGATACAAGTACACTTACATATAAATATATAAATATATTCAGGCAAAAGAAGTAATTAAATCAACAAAATACTCAAAAGTAACAACACACATGTAGATAGTAACAAAATTAAAAAATAATAAAATACATATGTATATACCCACAGAGAACCAACAGACATACATATACACATATATATATATATATATATATATATAATTTTATGTATACACATACATACAAAAAATACACAAATATATGCACACAGTCATATACTAATATACAACAACGCACACACACATATGTATATGCACACATAAATATGTATAATTCACATAAACCATATATATAAAAAATATATACGAATAAGAATTATTTGACAAGAGTACAGATAGATGCATACACATATAAAGGCATGCAAATGGATTGAATAAATATTATTAGGGGAGTACACAACAAAGGAGGGTATACAAAATAACATAGATATATATAAACATAAGTACACACGGTCATAAAATAAACACATAGACACTTACATATCCACATAGACACACAGGTATATAAGATAGGGGAAGTTAAGAATGAAATCAGGTGAGGAGAAAGTATATTAATAGTATTTTAATAAATTATAGAAATCAGTGACAATTTTAAATTTATTTAAATTTTATATCTAAACTAAATTACTTAAAATATATATATATATATATATATATATATATATATATATATATATATATATATATATATATATGAAAGTAAGAATGTGTATGAGGATACATCTTAACTTATAATACTCAACGAATGTTTGATCTACAGACTTGAAATTTGGTATATAGGGTATTCACACAAATGGATCATCCGGAAAAAAGGGCTGCTTAAGCGTGAAAAGTAAAAAATTGGTATGTGGGAGTCATCAGATGTTTATCTGTTTATCAACTGTTTCACGACTGCGTATTCGCAGTCATGAAATATTACAGCTTCTTTATGTTAAGTATGAGTTGGTTTGAAAACACTTTTTGAAAGTCATGTAAAGCTGGTGTGATGATTATCGTACTTGACTCACAGTCTTTAGCTTTTGATTTCGATCTCAGCTCGAGTATTTTTTTTTTACTTACAAGAAGTGAACTGTTCAGAAAAAAACATAATATCCACATGCAAGTGTTTCAGATTCTGTCCTTTTTTTAATGTTATTTTTAATCGAATTTAACGTTATGTTTAATACATACGGTATTTCTATTAATAATAAATAAAAATTCTGCATTAATAAAAAATATCATATTTATGCATATTTTACCACCGGGTAACACCGAGTATATCATCTAATACATCTATAAAAGTAAGAATATTTGCGTGTGTGTGAGTGTGTGTGTGTGTGTGAGAGAGAGAGGATACTTCTCAATCTATATACATAACGAAGTTTTGATTTACACTTTCATTTACAGATTTAGTGTATAGGGTATTCACACATTTGGACATATTTTTAATTGGTTTTCATTCGGCAAAAGGTCTGCTAAAGAGTAAAAATTGAATAATTGGTACGTGGGAGTTGTCGGATTTTTATCTGCTTGTCAACTGCTTCGCGAATGCGCATGTGTGAATCATTCACGCGACAGATTACTTATGTTAAGAATAAGCAGGCTTGTAATGTAAACAGACATCTTGGTGCTGAACTCCCTCCAAAGTGTCCCTGCAAGTTATCTCTCAGATCAACATGGCACTGTTCCTTGTTTAAGGTGAAAATCAATAAAAAATTAAAAAAAAAAGATATATTTTAATTCAATTAGAAGTTTATATTTCGAATTTTTTATTTATTTTAGACAATCAAATTACTTTAGATTCATGAAGAGCGGTAAAAATTCCCTGTGCCAAATTCATTTAAGCAGGTTAAAAGACAAAATATTTTAATTAGTTCAGCGACCTTACTGCAATGAATTGGAATCACATTTGACATTTTTTTCTATAGCATTGCAGTTATTTTCTAGCCGATATTGATCATCATAAACCTGAATATTCGTTTAGATTCTTTTTTACATAGGCATCGCCACTTATCAAGGCCAAGAGGCCACTCGAGGATAAGGGTTAAAGTGTGTACAGTAGAAAATTGGACAATATATTAATCGTTAGTAATGAAAATTCGGTAAATTAAGTGGAACGGCTCATCAAAAACTAGTTTACATTAGACTTGAAGACAACCATATTGTAGTCAGCTGGAAAGCAGGAAAATGGAAGATAATTCCATAAGCGTGCAGTTCTAAGGAAAAAACTTTGTTCATAGAATCTACGTTCAGGTTTAGACACAGATAAAGAGTGGGGGAAATTATTGATAGTGTTTTCTGCTAGACAAGTGTTTTTCATGAAAGTTTGGTGAGGGAGTACTATAGATTGGAGCTCAGTCGAGCACTTGCCATGAAAATAACGATAAAGCAGAGAAAAACTCGCAACATCTTTTTTGTGAGAGGTTGCAGGGAAGAGAAAAGGACATCTCCTACGAGGCTACAAAGTCTATTTTAAACTCTGTTAAGGCAGAATACGTCCTTTGTAGCAGCTCCTGCCCAGATGTGGCAATAGTACTCCATCCTTGATTGTACCTGGCTCTTATATAGATAGAGAAATGCATCAGCAGTGAGATATTTACTGGATCGATAGAAGGATCTCACCATTTTTCCAGCGGTCTCGGCAACGGATTTAATGTAAGTGTTCCATTTCAGAGTAAAGGTCAAGCCCAGAAGCTTGTCAAAACATGAGGCCTCCCGAAGACGAGAACCATTAATTTTAATTGATGCTAGATGGGGGTCAGAACATTGATGATGTAAAGATAGTTGCATTAAAAGTAACAAGCCACCTCTTTCCCCATTGTACCACATGCTCAAGATCAGAACAGAGAGAATCGGAGAGAACTTGGTCGTTTACTGTCTTAGATGTGCTACCATAAATGGTAGTGTCGTCAGCATAAATGTCTACAAATGGTGTAAGGATGTGATTTGGAAGATCATTAATGTAGATCAGGAAAAGAGTTGGGCCCAGGATGGACCCCTGAGGGACACCGGCATTAATACTGTCGGCTTGTGATTTTTGCCCCTCAACTACTACTCTTATGAACCTATCAGAAAGAAATGATTTAATAATTGAGAAGACATTTCCAGCTATACCATAGCTAGAGATCTTATGAAGTAAACCTTTATGCCATACCCTATCAAAGGCCTTTGATATGTCAAGAGCAATTGTCCTAGAAAGGTTGCTCCCATCAAGAGATTCGCTAATCCCATGAGATATAACTGTAAGCACATCTGCTGTAGATCTAGCAGAACGGAAACCATGTTGTGTGTCACTAAGAAGGTTATTTTTGATGAAATGGTTGATTACTTCTCTATTTAACAGATTATAGCAACTTACTCATGACGCACAGGAGACTTATTGGCCTGTACTGAGAGGGAGATGACCGATCACCTGAATTCTGAAATCCAAGGCATACTGATGAGATTTTCCAGGGTGACGGGAAGACAACGTTTAAACAGTTTTGTAAGTATGGGCACTAATTCTGGGAGAAGTTTTTGAGGACTATAATTGGAATACCGTTAGGGCCGGTTGCTTTACTGGAATCAAGGTTTTTGATTAGCTTGTCAACATCATGTACAGATATTTGTATATCACATAGCATGTTTTCTGATACAGGAGGAAATATTGGGGGTTGGCGACCTTGGTCACAAAGGGTAGAATTAGCTGCAAAATTGTTGGCAAAGAGTTTGGCTTTGTCTGATGCTGACGAGATTACCTCATGTTCATTGATGATTGTTGGAATAGAGCACACGCTTCTGTTCAGGATTCTGCTGCTCAGATACTTTAGACTTGATGGACTGAGCATACAGCTCTCTTGCATTCTTTATTACGTTTTTACAGTAGTTGCTGGCAGTCCCGAGAGCGGCTTTAGTCTCAGTACATCTATTATGTTGAAATAAATGGAAAAAGTGATTTCTGTGTGCAATGGCAGCAGAACATTCTGGAAAGAACCACGGTTGGCTGTTAGGTAGTTGCTGGAACATTTTCGAGGGTATAAAACGGTCTTTACCTACAATTAACCATTCTGTCAGGTCTGATACTATAGAGGACACATCTTTTTTAAACATGGAACACAGAGGTAGATCTGATATAAACGTAAGGAAGCTATCCCAGTCAGCCATAGAATATCAATATACTGTACGGTGGGGAGGTACATCTGAGGACTTATTATATTTCATTTTTATCTGAATGATACAACAGAATGGTCGGAAGATCTAAGTGGAGACAGAACGGAAGCTGAACACAGTTCAGGGCAAGTTGTGAGAAAAGGTCTAGGAGACTTGCATACTGGCCGTCAGTATTGGGCACACGGATGGGTATGTGGACAATCTGAGTGAGGTCATAAGCAATGGAGAAATCATGACAGAATCTCTCTTCATCATCGGTCTTGTTTGAGCGAGTTAACCATTCCATACTGTGGACATTCAAGTCTCCACAGACATAAATATTAGCTGACGGATAAGCAGATAGGACGTGGTCAATTTTCTCAGATATGCGTTTCAAGATAGTAACTCTAGATCTTAACTTCTTATCTATAAAATCTAAGACCAGTAAAAAAATCTGGTATAGGCTGGTACTTTAGCTCGTGTAGATATATATATATATACGATTCAATCAGATGCTATATTCACATTTATCGTTAAGTTCATTTGTTTTCCTCGATCGATAC
>NC_136483.1:52281631-52531631 GCF_053919585.1 Euprymna scolopes
CTGGCGTACGACCTTTCTATCGATCCGGTAGATATCTCACTGCTGATGCTATTCTCTATCTATATAAGAGCCAGGTACGTCCAACGATGGAATACTGTTGCCACATCTGGGCAGCAGCTGCTAGAAAGGACTTGTCCTGCCTTGATAGAGTTCAAAATAGACTTCGTAGCCTCGTAGGAGATGTCCTTTTCTCTTCCTTGCAACCTCTATCTCACAGAAGAGATGTTGCGAGTTTGTCTCTGATGTATCGTTATTTTCATGGAAAGTGTTCGACTGAGCTTCAATATATGGTCCCCCCTCGCCAAACTTTCACAAGAAACACTCGTCTAGCTGTAAACACTATCAATAATTCCCCCCACTCTTTATCTGTGCCTAAACCTAAACGTAGATTCCATGAACAAAGCTTCTTTCTTAGAACTGCACGCCTGTGGAATTGTCTTCCGTTTTCCTGCTTTCCGGCTGACTACAATATGGTTGTCTTCAAGTCTAATGTAAATAAGTTCTTGATGAGCCGTTCCATATAAGTTATCAAATTTACCAAATTTTCATTACTAATGATTACTATATTGTCCAATTTCTACTGTACACTCTTTAACCCTTATCCTTGAGTGGCCTCTTGGCCTTGATAATATGGTGATGCCTATGTAAAAAAAAAAGAAAAAAAAAGACCTCTAGCGGTGTGCCTTGGATTGTGATGCTGGGTGGGGAGGCGGTTGCATGTCCCATGACTTGGATTTTCTTCTGGCTGATGGTGAGACCGAACAGGCTGCAAGCATTAGCAAACCTGTCCATCAGTCTTTGAAGACCATCTTCCTGATGCGATGCTATAGCTGTATCATCGGCAAACAGCATGTCTCTTATCCGAACTGTCCTGGTCTTTGTCCTGGAGCAGAGTCTGGCGATGTTGAAGAGACCACCATCTGACCTGGAGTGCAAGCAGATACCATCCGTTGTATACTCAACACAAGAGAGGAAACTCCAGGTCTTCCATATGAGGTGTATAGGTAGGATACTTTGTATCACATGGCAGGACAGAGTGAGTAATACTGATGTTCTGCAGAGAGCGGGCATCCCATCCATTTACTCCCTACTATGTGAGCGACGTCTTTGCTGGCTGGGCTATGTGCGCAGGATGGATGATGGGCGCATCCCTAAAGACCTTCTCTATGGCGAGCTTGCCTCAGACTCAAGAAAGAGGGGGCGACCCCATCTTCGTTACAGGGATGTCTGCAAGCGTGACATGAAGGCTTTCTCGGTGGACAGGAATACATGGGAAGCCTCTGCAGCTGACAGAACTGCCTGGAGGAAAATGATACGCCAGGGGATTATCATCAGCGAGAGGACCCTCCATGTTGAAAACGCTGCAAAGAGAGCTAGGAGAAGAGCGAGTGTACAGGCGAAACAGCCGGACGAAGCGGCAAATTGCATAACAACCTTCGTATGTCAAGGCTGTGGCAGACTATGCAAATCAAGAATTGGTCTCTACAGTCACACAAAAGGATGCATACAGGCAACATCTTAATACGGCGCTGATCAATAGTCGTTTCGACTGACGGATGCCACACATATATAATATATATATATATATATATATATAATATATATAATATATATATATAATATATATATATATATATATATATATATATAACTACTTCATTTACTCACATAAAATTAATATACCAAAGTATAAATTTATAAGTAAACTTTTAGTATTTACTTCAAAAGTGCTCAATACGTAGGTAGAGCTAGTTAGTAATTTATAAAATATATCTGGCAATTAAGCTACACTTATTATTCCGCATTTTATCCACTCTAGCCTGAAGAATTTTAGAGTGGATGAAACGCGGAATATTCGGTGTAGCTTAATCGCTAGTTATATTTTATAAATTACTATATAATATATATATAATATATACATATATATATAATATATATTGGTATGATATATATATAATATATATTATACAACCAAAAGTACCCGTCGTTGACTGAGTTCAAAAGCAGCCTACAGAAAATGGACTCTGATTTATGAAAGTATGATAGGTTATGAAAAGGAAGGGTTGTAAATTTGGGTCGAATTTGGGGGTATCAAAACCAAAGCAAAATATGATGAAAGTAACAATAAAATAGATAAACCCCATAATTTATTATACCATACCTGTTCACACTGAAAAACTTATCACAATATTCTGTGGATCTATATTAAAAAACCTTGTTAAACTTTGTGACATATTTCCATTCTATGGAGGTCAGGCGCGAACAAACACCCCATAATTTTATTATACCATATTTCTTCAAACTGAAACATAATTACCAAGGTATACTTACGCAGATAGATATGAAAAGTCTTTATTAAAGTTTGTGCCTATTTCCATTCTATAGAGGCCAGGCGCGAACGCAGACCCCACAATTGTAATGAACCACCGTTCTTCCAGATCAAACATTCCCATTTCTGTGTCTCGATACATCTTCTATCATTATATGTAATCAGTTTTTTAAAATAGTCAACCATATAGGAGCCTATTCGTGACCAGACACACACACATTCAGCTTTATATTATAGATATAATATATAAAACCGGCCACTATCAAACACCGAGACAGAAGCCCTCAGCCTTGGTTTAAAATTTGCAACGGGAATCTATCCAAAGATAACAACCAACACAATCGCTCGAAACTATAAACACGAAGATACCGACTTTATGAAAGGTTTCATCCAGGGTATAATATCCACGACCACCGCCCAAACCAGGGATATTACCCTACCAAAACGATACATAAATGCATTATCACACATGGCTAACGACCATAGTATTATCGTCTCACCTGCTGACAAAGGTGGGGGGATTGTAATAATGGAAACAACTGAATACAAAAATAAAATACTTCAACTATTACAAGATAAACACACATATGAAAAAACTACCTCCGAAATAATACATAAAGAAATTGACAAATTTAACAAATCTTACAAGAAATTAATACATAATGATAAAATATGGACTACCTATATAGAATACCATCCTAAAATCCCGACCTTATATGGTTTACCCAAAACACATAAAAATAATAATCCAATACGCCCAATCATCTCTGGCATTGGCAGTGCCACCCATAAGATAGCAAGAGCGATCACAAAACTCCTAACGCCATTATTGGGCACAATTAGCAATTCCCATATAAGAAACTCTGGCGACCTTCTTAATAAGATAAAAAACATAGATATGAAAAATAAAACCATGAATAGTCTCGATATAGAATCTTTATACACCAATATCCCTACCAAGAAATGTCTCAACCTTCTTTCAAAACACTTAAATAAAATAAAAATTAAATTACCTTTGCCGATAGATAATATAATTAAAATTATAAGTATATGCATTGACATGACATATTTCACATTCGATGGACTCTGCTACAAACAAAAATTTGGACTGCCCATGGGTAACCCTCTAAGTGGGGTTTTGGCATGTCTATTTTTAGAATTCATCGAAACCGGACCCATGAAATATAAATTGCCCAAGGGTACCTCCTACTATAGATATATTGATGATATTTTAATTTTTCTCCCTATATCTTCCAAAATAGAGAATATCACTGATAAATTAAACAAGATTGAACCCACTATTAACTATACGTATGAAAGAGAAAATAACAACTCCATACCTTTTCTGGACATCAACATCATAAATAACAATGATCATCTAAGTTTTAAAGTCCATCGGAAAGTCACGAATAAAAATCATTACATACACTTTTACTCTCATCACGATGATAAAGTAAAAAGAGGTATTCTAATAGGATTTTTTCTTAGGGCCCTGAGAATATGTAGTGAAGAATACATCGTGGAAGAATTTGAGTATATCGAACGTACATTCATGAACTTGCAATACCCTCAACATTTTTTGGCAAATACAAAAAGAAAAGCACTAAAAATTTACCATAACCGAAACCGAGACCATTCCTTAAATAGCCAGATACACAACAGACAATTAACATTACCAACTAATAAAAACAACGGCACAATATATAAGAACCTAAATAAGACAGGCATCCAAATAACAAAACTAAACTCTTTAACAATTAGGGATCTAACACGTAAAATTATAACTAACACCAACATTAACACCAAAGCCGGAATATATTCCATACCCTGCCTTGATTGTGGAAAAATATACGTAGGAGAAACTCAACGTAATTTAAATAAAAGAATATATGAACACAAAAGAGATGTAAAAAACAACAATACACTCAACGCCATATTTTGTCACATCATGGAAAACGACCACCATTTTGATTTTAACAAAGCAACTTTCCTTAAACACATACATAACAGATCCACACGACGTTTAATTGAGTCAGCTATAATCTCCCATTCCAGCAATATAATTAAGCAAAGAAAAGGTTTTTTCCACGTTGCTCCCTTTCTGTCGAAAATAATTATCAAAGAAAACAACTTAGACACCGGTTAAACGCGAAAAAAAAAAAAAAAAAAAAAAATCGTAATTTCACTTAATTTTATTTTTATTTTACTTATTTACTGTATTTTATCATTATCTATTTTTAGACTCCATTTTATCACCTCCTATTCTTATTTTTAGATACCATCTTTTAAGTTACTGCGCTATTTTATCCCAATTCAATTATTTCTAATTTAAAAAAAAATAAATAAAAAAAAAAGATTCTTTCGTAATCTCGTGTCATTTTATTTATTTAATCTATCACCGCTATATTTCCAAACACAATTTTTAATCTCTACGATATTTTATCTTTTAGACGTAATCCAATACACTAGTTTACTCTAATTAGTTCTTCTCTCAAAAAAAAAAAAAAAATGTATAAACATGTATATATGACATCTAATTTACATAAGGAAAACACGCTGCTCTCCCCCATCATTATATATAGCCCCAATCCTCCGACTCTCTCGTCAATGACCATCCCTCTTGAAGAAGCCCGCATAAATCGGGCGAAACGTTGAGTATCCAGGTCCTTCCACCTCCATTTTATTTCATATAATATATATATATATATAATATATATTATATGTATAATATATTATATATTATATGCATAATATATCTAACATATATATATATATATATATATATATATATATATATATATATATATATATATATATATATATATATATATATATATATTATACTAGACTACCCGTGACCCCTTGGGTCACTATGTTATATTAGCTATGGAATTTATGTATGAGCATGGCACTTGTGACGTAAAGAAAATAGTTTTTGTGACATAACAGAAATATTTATCTGAAAGTATATTAAAATGAAAAAAGAATAAAGATAGATTTCTATGAGTCGTTCTGTTTATAATTGTTTATTTTGGAAAAAAAAACGTACAGCCATTGATTTATAAGTGGTTTGCCATACTTATAGATAAATGTGCACTATTCAAATTTTGATATATCGTTTAATTTAAACGCGAAAAAAAAAACAATTCGAACGCTGAAAACGTACATGTTGTAAAATGCTCTTATTGTTGGAAAAGTTTTAGGTAAGAAATTGCGTTAAAATAACTTTAACGTAATACGGAAAAGAACGATGTAAAAAAATGCGGAAAGTATTAACAATTGTTTATTTAGATAATGTAATCGTGAACAAAAACAAACAATCGAGGTGCAGAAATGGACATCGGCATAACTACTTGTAAAATTAAATTATCGATGAACAAGTGTTTCATGATTTATGACGCATCAGTATGGCTGAATCTAGCCTGATTCAGAACCAGGACCCCAGTTTCTGAAGCCTTAAGCTCTATCACTGAGCAGTGTGATGCCCCTAGCTACGCTGATGAGTCGAAAATGACAAAACACTTGTCTGTGGATAATTAAATTTTAGCAATAGAAATGCCGCTCTCCATCTGGTGGCGTCATATTAGTGAAGGGAAAATTATTTCCAAATGGAATCAAGATAAAATGCTCTTTCATATTAATAATTGTTCAAAAGTATTGTAAGCATAATAAACAAATAAAGAACTTCTCTCTCTCTCTCTTTCTCTCTATCTCTCTCTCTCTCTCTCTCTCTCTCTCTCTATATATATATATATATATATATATATATATATATATATATTTAATTTAATTGTATACAGATAAATGTTTCGTCGTTTGCAACCCATCAATGTGATTCGGAACCAGGATACTAGAGCTAGATGGTAGTTTTAAGCTTAAATATATATACATACCCGGCCACGCGTTGCCGTGGCTCAGTTTGTTAAAATGGAACACATTCCTCAAGAAAAATTGCATTTTGTTCGTTTATTTACTTTTATTACTTTTTGCAATTTATTTAATCAATAAAAGTTGTTATTTCCCTCCCCCCCAGATTAATTTTTTACCATAAATTGTTAGGTGAAAGTTTTTTTTCAGGAAAACTTGCACTTTTTTTTTTTTTACAGAAATTTGGCAGTAAACGTTCCTCTTTGAAAACGGAATTTTTATTATAAAAAGAACAGATGAATGCTTTACATGAACACTGTAAATAGTTATGCGAATGTAGAGAAAAGTTTGGTTCTTTTTTTTCAAGAGAATGTACAAATTATTTTTTTTAACAGATGTTCAGAAAATAAACAGAAAAATACTTCCATCATTAATTATGCAGAAAAATAAATAAAATGTTGATTTAGTGTTTCAACATTATGCTTATAAATTACGATAAAACTTGCTGAGTATGCGCTATTTTACGGTTGTTGTAAAAATGGAACGGAAACTTAAATTTCTCTCCGTTTTAATCTTTCTTAATTTTTTGATTGTGCCCCCCAAAGGAATATAATCAAAACAGTAACATTCAACAATTGTACGTTATGTATATAAAACACAAAATATTTAAAAAAAAAAAAAGTTAATAACGAAAGGGAAATAATTCCATTTTTAAACGAAAAAGTCAGTTTGGTATATCTTTTTGTTATTTTTTACGTAAGTCCAGCTTACCATTCACATTGGAAATGTCGACATTTATAGGTTGTCGGGTACGTTTACAACGAATAAACACTCCAATCTAGTAGATGTATCAGAATTTTTGTAGGAATTTTTTACACCCCTATCACGAAACTGCGAATAAAATATAAAAAACTCGTAATTTCTCTGTGAAAAGTGAGTTGTTTATTTTCTTATACTTCCAAAATAAACTATTAAAGTTGTTTTAAAAGTAATAGAATATTTTTTTTATTTTTTTAAAAACAGTAATGAATTTTACTAACTCAATATTTTTCAATTTTTAAGCTGTATAAATCTATCAAAATTTTTCTATTGATGCTATTTTTACGATATTTTCAGGATCAATGTGAAATTTTATGCTCTTTCCAATAAACTGAATATAATATTTTAGACGAACGTTTTTTTTAATTCACGCCCCCCCCCATTTTCAAGTGTCTATTAAAAAGTAAATAATTAATTTACTCACCAAAGTTTTATATACCACAAATTGAAGAGAAAAGGTCAATAAATAATATATTCAAATTTAAAACAAAAAACGTAATGTTTTTTTAGAAATTTACTTGTAAAGTTCGAAGTTTTTTTTAACCACGTTGTTTGTTTTTTCTTTTGTTTTTTTTTTAATGAAACCTTGGTCCTTGCTCCTTTAATTTAAAAAAAAATTAGGGCTTGAATTATATTTTTCGAGTAGTTATAAGTTTGGAAAGACAGAGGGTCGAATAATTCACGGCTCCCATTTTTAAATGTCTATTAAAAAGTAAATAATTTACTCACCAAAGTGTTATATATCACAAATTGAGGAGAAAAGGTCAATAAATAATATATTCAAATTTAAAACAAAAAAAGTAGTGTTTTTAGAAATTTACCTGTAAAGTCCGAAGTTTAAAACCTTTAAAAAAAAAAACACGTTGTTTGTTTTTTGTTTTGTTTTTTCTAATGAAACCCTGGTCCTTGCTCCTTTAATTGAAAAAAAAATCGGGCTTGAGTTACATTTTTCGAGGAGTTATAAGCTTGGAAAGACGGGGTGGAATTATTCACTATTTTTCACGAAATTTCTGACACACCTACCAATCTACTCATGTTAGAACGGCTTTCGGAATAGACACCCCTAACCTTGCCAGCATAACCGAAAAGCTATAAAAGTTGACGTGTCGAATGTGAACGATGAGTTGGACGTAATGTAAAAATGTACCGAATTTAAAAGGGAACGAAATTCAAATTTCCGTTCCATTTTTACAACAACCGTAAAGCAGAGCATTCTATGCAAATTTTACCTAACTTACTGTATTAATGCTATTTTTTTAAGCAAAAAAAAAAAAAATAATATTTAGGTTTGGCTATAAATTCCTAAACTCATTTCACCCTAAATTTAGGTGACTGAAATAGGAATCTAATTGAATCTTTAATTTCCTGAATAGTATGCGAGAAATACATTTTTCTTCGAGTTATATCGAATTCATTAATACAGACTTTAGAGGCTTTTTTCGGAATGTTCCTGTAAAAATTATTTTTATTGTTATAAATTACGATGCTTTATTTATATAAAAAAGGCAAAAATAAATTCTTGCGTTTTTATTTACTACTGAAAACCATTACTTTAGTAAAGGTATTTTTTGTTTAAACAAAATAAACCATTTTCACTAAGAGTTAAGTAAAATTAATTAGTTCATTATATTCTGCGATCATTATTTGATAAATACTGAAATTTTCATTTAAATTCGTTAATTTCCTGATTTTTGGTGAATTTTTAAGTAAAGGGAGGGGTCAAAATGTTTATACACTTTGAGCGTCGGCATTCATTTTGTCTGTACCTACTATTTTTCGATGAATATTTGATAGGAAAGCGACCACGTGTGGTTAATTTAAATCAAATTTCAATCACATGGTTACATTATCAATAATCATGTGATTAAACCCATTGAAAATTTACCGATATTGTAATATCCTTTTATTGATGCAGTGTTGGCAACTGAGATTTAAAAAAATCCACGAAATCAGGAGAAAGAAATGTCCAGAAAATCGCTAGATTTTTAACTTTTATCATCTGAAATTTTAAAAAATCGCTAATTCACCCCCCCCCAAAAAAACTCCATATTTTAACTTCCTACAATAAAAAAATTATAAATATAGTATATTCAATATATAAAATGTTCCGTGTTTTCTCACTATATGTTTCTGGAATTATATTGAAGCGGTTAGCTCCCCAGAAGGCTTACATATTTTATCAGCTAGTTTTACCTGTTTTTTCAGAGAGAGTATTATTTTTTTTTTTGCAAGAAACAAATCATAAACTCAAACTTTTTATAATAAAAGTTAAATTGAAATATACTGCAAATTAAACATCACAATATTGGTGCAACATATTTTGAAATTAGAAAAATAAAAAAACAAAAAACTTTGTTTTAGCATGTTAAAAGTATTTAGGTTGGTATATAATTAAATTCTACTGTATTGGTATAAGTTTTTCTTTTTGCTGTTGTTTCTTGCTTTTTACTATTTTCGACGAAATACTTCTAAATTAAGCGGGGTTGCTTAGATCGTATTTTAAACTAAACTTCGGAGGTTGGAATATCCCCCCCACCTAAAATGTACTTGGAAATATCGATTGTATAGCGAGATTTAAGAATGGTTAGCCGAAAAAAGGTGAAAAAAAACCCCAAAGAATCAATAAATAATTGTTACCAAAGGCAATAAATGCTACTTTTTTTTTTTACTTACATGAATGAGTTTATTTTATGTTTTAAAGTATTTTCAAGCGCTTTTCTTTATTTTTTAATCTAAAATTGCGGGTGTGTGGGTGCGAAATATCTCCAGATTTTCTAGAATTCCCCGCTAGATTGCAAACGAAATCTTCAGATCTAGCAGGAAAACCGCAAAATTAGAAACACTGGTCACGTGACAGGAAGCGGTAATAAATAATTGTCCATAAATAAAAAATGGCCTATCGGTACAAAGAAAACCACCTATTTATCATAGAAAAATTAAGTATAATGTTATAATTAAAAAGAAATATATAAAACACACATGGATGTAGTAAACATATTATACCAAAACGTGGAAGCCATCCCTCCAGTGGTTTTTAGACTATTAATTGCGAACGAACCAAGAGTTACATTTATATATATATATATATATATATATATATATATATATATATATATATTTGGCAAATAGCAAACAGAATCCTGAACAGAAGCGTGTGCTCCATCCCAACTATTATCAATGGACCTGAAGTAATCTCATCAGCATCAGACAAAGCCAAACTCTTTGTCAAGAACTTTGCAGCTAATTCTACCCTTTGCGACCAAGACCGCCAACCCCCAATATTTCCTCCTGTATCAGAAAACACGCTATGTGATATACGTATATCTGTAAGTGATGTTGCGAAGCTAATCAAAAACCTTGATTCGAGTAAAGCAACTGGCCCTGATGGTATTCCAATTATAGTACTCAAAAAACTTCAACCTGAAATAGCGCCCATACTTACAAAACTGTTTAAACGTTGTCTTAAGGAGAATAGTTTCCCATCTCCCTGGAAAATCTCATCAGTATGCCCTGTATTTAAGAATTCAGGTGATCGCTCATCCCCCTCTCAGTACAGGCCAATAAGTCTCCTGTGCGTCATGAGTAAGCTGCTAGAATCTGTGTTAAATACAGAAGTAATCAACCATCTCAACAAAAATAACCTTCTTAGTGACACTCAATATAGTTTCCGTTCTGCTAGATCTACAGCAGATGTCCTTACAGTTATATCGCATAGGATTAGCAAATCTCTCGACGGTGGCAATCTTTCTAGGGCAATTGCTCTTGACATATCTAAGGCCTTTGATAGGGTATGGCATAAAGGTTTACTTCATAAGATCGCTAGCTATGGTATAGCTGGAAAAGTCTTCTCAATTATTAAATCATTTCTTTCTGAAAGGTTCATAAGAGTAGTAGTTGAGGGGCAAAAATCAGAAGCTCACAGTATTAATGCCGGTGTCCCTCAGGGATCCATTCTGGGCCCAACTCTTTTCCTGATCTACATTAATGATCTTCCAAATCATATCCTTACATCATTTGTAGACATTTATGCTGACGACACTACCATTTATGGTACCACATCTAAGACAGTAAACGACCAAGTTCTCTCCAATTCTCTCTCCTCTGATCTTGAGCACGTAGTACAATGGGGAAAGGAGTGGCTGGTCACTTTTAATGCATCTAAAACCAAGCTTCTCTCTTTACATCATCAACATTCTAATCCACATCTGTCATCAATTGAAATGAATGGCTCTCGTCTTCAGGAGGCTCAAGTTTTGACAAGCTTCTTGGCTTGACCATTACTCCTGATCTTAAATGGAACACGTATATCAAATCTGTTGCCAAGGCCGCTGGAAAAATGGTGGGATCTTTCTATCGATCCGGTAGATATCTCACTGCTGATGCTATTCTCTATCTATATAAGAGCCAGGTACGTCCAAGGATGGAATACTGTTGCCACATCTGGGCAGGAGCTGCTAGAAAGGACTTGTCCTGCCTTGATAAAGTTCAAAATAGAGTTCGTAGCCTCGTAGGAGATGTCCTTTTCTCCTCCTTGCAACCTCTATCTCACAGAAGAGATGTTGCGAGTTTGTCTCTGATGTATCGTTATTTTCATGGAAAGTGTTCAACTGAGCTTCAATCTATGGTCCCCCCTCGCCAAACTTTCACAAGAAATACTCGTCTAGCTGTAAACACTATCAATAATTTCCCCCACTCTTTATCTGTGCCTAAACCTAAACATAGATTCCATGAACAAAGCTTCTTTCTTAGAACTGCACGCCTGTGGAATTGTCTTCCGTTTTCCTGCTTTCCGGCTGACTACAATATGGTTGTGTTCAAGTCTAAAGTAAATAAGTTCTTGATGAGCCGTTCCATATAAGTTATCAAATTTACCAAATTTTCATTACTAATGATTACTATATTGACCAATTTCTACTGTACACTCTTTAACCCTTATCCTTGAGTGGCCTCTTGGCCTTGATAATGTGGTGATGCCTTTGTAAAAAAAAAAAATATATATATATATATATATATATATATATATATATATATATAAAAGAATTGGTATCGCTGTTGAGGCAAAGCTAATAACAATGATTTTCTTTCTTGGCCTTTTGGCTAAGATCGAAGTGTAGTATCTGTCTTCAGATGTTACATTTCAATTTCTTCTCTCTCAGTGGAAGAGAAATCCTTTACGACTAAGACAATTTTTTCTCCACGTTAAAAAACGACCCTGGTATCTAAATCCGTCCCGTGGGAAAGCATTATGAATAGGTACTATGTTTAATGTAACAAAGTTTTAATATTAAAAAAGTAACTGGAAAAAGTTATTTCTGATTTAATTACAAAATGCCCTTGAAATGTCACTTCTGATTAATTATAAAATGCCCTAGAAAATGTCTGTTCTGATTTTATTTTTGTTTACTTGGCTCCCCACAAGGACGGAATTGGACATGAGGTCGGTTAAAAATTTAGGGGGAAACCAGCTCCCCAAAAGCGGCACTCTGGTCAATAACAAAAATAAAAATTGTATCAGTAATGAAGGATATCTCCTCCATTAACCAAGACCAAGAAAGGGGGAGATTTAAGTCACTGGAATGCTGAACTGATACTACACTCAGAAATTCATGTTGAAGCAATGGTTACCTAATCTCTAACCATGTTAATGTTTTTATGTATTACTTTTGAAAAGCTGCTGAAACAGTTTATGATTTAAACATTACTTTATTTCAAGTATATTTTAAGCAGTGGGTTATGGGATATGAAGTCAGTCCCGGAAATTACTCAAACCGTTTATGATTTAAATATTACTTTATTTCATGTATATTTTTAACAGTGGGGTGAGGGATATTCAATCAGTCCCGAAAATGGGTGAAACTGTTTACGCATTACACATTACTTTATTTAATGTATATTTTTAACATTGGGGCAGGAAATATGAAGTCGGTTCAGGAAATGGTTGCAACCATTTACGTTTTGGACATTACTTTATTTAATGTATATTTTTAACAGTAGGATGGGAGATACGAAGTCGGTCCTGGAAATGGCTGAAAAAGTTTACGATTTATACATTACTTTATTTCATGTATATTTTCAACAGTGGGGTGGGGATTATAAGTCAGTTCCAGAAATGGCTGAAACAGTTTACTATTTAGACATTACATTATTTCATGTATATTTTAAGCAGTGGGTTTGGGATATAAAGTCAGTCCTGGAAATGGTTGAAACAGTTTACGATTAAAACATTACTTTATTCAATGTATATTTTCAACAGTGGGGTGGCGGACATGAAGTCAGTCCCGGGATTGAATGAGATGTGCAAATATATACTATCAGAAAGCGTTGCCCAGTATTAAATGAGATAGATGGAAAACATATAGTAGCAAAATACCCAGCGTCGCCCGGGATCGAATGAGATAGGTGAACAATATATATATTAGCAGAATATGCGGCGTCACCCGGGATTGGATAAGATAGGTTAAACATATATACTATGAGAATGCCCAGAATTGATTCATTTGTTTGTAATGAAATAATCAGCCCAGGCAATATATCAAAGTTATTATTTAAGTAAGGGAGAGTGACATAGTGGGTCAAAGTTATAAAAATTATTGTCGAAATTAGTAACATATCCAATAATTATGAAAAATGATTAAATGTGAGTTACTTGATTGGTGTGTTTGTAATGATATAATAAGCCCAGAAAGTATATCAAATATATTATATAAGTAGAAAAGAGAGGTTTAATGTGGGTTTTTAATTATAAAAATTATTGTCGAAATTAGTAAGATATCCAGGATTATGAACAAAGATTAAATGTGAGTTAATCGATTATGTGTTTATAATAAAATAATCAGCCCAGGAAATATATCAAAGTAATTATGTTAGTAAGAGAGGGCGATAAGGATGGTTTAAATTATGAAAAATAATTGTCGAAATTAGTAACATATCCAAGAATTATGAAAAATGATATGTTATTTAATGCATTAGTGTGTTTGCAATGAGATAATCAGACCAGGCAATATATCAAAGTTATTATTTTAGTAAGTGGGGCAATGATGTGGGTTAAAATGATGAAATATGATTGTCGACATTAATAACATATCCAAGAATTATGAAAAATGACGAAATGTGAGTTAATTGATTGGTGTGTTTGGAATGAAGTAATCATCCCAGATAATATATCGAAGTTATTAATTTAGTAGTGGGAGGATGATAATGTGAGTTAAAAATATTTAAAATAATTGTCGAAATAAGTAACATATCCAAGAATTAAGAAAAATGAAGTGTGAGTTAATTTATAGTTGTGTTTTTTATGAAATAATCAGTCCAAAGTATTTTTTTAGTAAGAGAGAGCGATGAGGATGGTTTATAAAAATTATTATCGAAATTAGTAACATATCCAAGAATTACGAAAAATGACGAAATGTGATTTAATTGATTGGTGTGTTTATAATAAAATAATCAGCCTAGACAATATATTAAAGTTATTATATAAGTAAAGGGGAAGGAGATAAGGAGGGCTTAAATTATGAAAAATTGTTGTCTAAATTAGTAACATATCCAAGAATTACGAAAAAATGATGAAATATTAGTTAATTGATTGGTGTGTTTGTAAGGAAATAATCAGCCTAGACAATATATCAAAGTTATTATTTAGTAAAGAGGAAAGGGCGAAAATGTGGGTTAAAATTACGAAAAATGATTGTCGAAATAAGTAACATATCCAAGAATTATGAAAAATGATTAAATTTGATTTCATGCATTAGTGTGTTTGTAATAAAATAATAAGCCCAAACAATATTTCAAAGTCATTATTTTATTAAGGAGGGGGCGATAATGTGGGTATAAATTATGAAAAATGATTGTCGAAATTAGTAACATATCCAAAAATTATGAAAAATGATGAACTGGAGGTTAATTGATTAGTGTGTTTGTAATGAAATAATCAGCCCAGCAAATGTATCAAAGTTATTATTTTAGTAAGGTTCGGCGACAACGTTGGTTTAAATTATAAAAAAAAATATTGTCGAAATTAGTAACATATCCAAGAATTACGAAAAATGATGAAATGTGAGTTGATTGATGTGTGTGTTTGTAATGAAATAATCAGCCTAGACAATATATGAAAGTTATTATTTTAGTAAGGTGTGCGATATGGTGAGTTTAAATGATGTAACATTATTGTCAAAATTAGTACCATATCCAATAATTATTAAAAATTATGAAATATGAGTTAATTCATAGTTGTGTTTTTTATGAAATAATCAGCCGATACAATATATCAAATTTAATATTTTAGTACATAATGTGGGGTGAAATTATGAAAAATTATTGTTGAACATAGTAACATATTCAAGAATTATGAAAAATGATAAAATGTGAGTTAATTGACCGTTGTGTTTGTAATGAAATAATCAGCCCAGGAAATATATCAAAGTTATTATTTTAGTAAGGAGGCAACACAGTTTTGATAAAAAAACTAGAATAATATGATTGTGCCTTCTTTCATGCTGAACAGAACGCTCACAGAATGCCCAGCAACAATATATTACATATGAAAAATGCTGCTGTGGAATTTCCACAGGTCCTGCTAGTTATTATTATTATTGCTGCTGCTGCTGCATGTGTTATGCAGTTTTTACCCTCTTTACATTTTTCAAGGGTTTCTGCTTCTTTCTCTTTTTTAATCTCATTTAATAAATCTCTCTCTCTCTCTCTCGTTTTATCATCTCCCCCCACCCACTCGCTCTCGATCTTTATTCTTCTAGTTCTTTGGCTCTCGCTTTCTTTCCCCTTTTCTTTCCGGGAGAATCTCTTACATTAATGATCTAAGGTTAGCATTGTCTCATTAATATATATTGTACGGCCTTTAAAAAGGATGACAATCTGCCAAAATCGAAGAGGAATTTCTTCTGCTTGAATACCTGCCACACGAAGACTTTCTTTCAGAAATGGTTAATCAGAAACAGTTGCACGGTTAAAAACAAAAAGAAGGAAGAATGAAATCAAAATGAGGGAGAAAAAGCAAAGCAATTTATTTCAATCAATCATCATTGTTAAAAAGAAATTATTTGTTAGAAATATTTTTATTGTTATTTTATTATTTTTTATATTTTCATCATTTATTTTCAGTTGAACTTTTTAATTATTTTTTCTATTGTGTTTAATTCTTTTTTTAGTTATTTTTTCTTATTTTTTGTATTTTTCTTATTTTTAAATTCTTTTCCTGATTTTTTTTTATTGTTTTCCTGATTTTTAAAATTCTTTTTCTGATTAAAAAATTTGTTTCTGATTTTTAAAATTCCTTTTCTGAGTTTTTATCCTTTCTCTAAATTATTTCATTCTTTTTTTGTTGTTGCATTCTATATTTTTATTTTTGTGGTATAACTCTTTCTGTTTAACACTTTTTTCTGTTGTGTAATTCTTTTTCTTTTTAATTCTTTTTATGTTGTTTAATTTATTTATGATTTGTTTATTCTTTTTCTTTTTTAATGTATTTTCTGATTTTTTAATTTCTTTTTTAATTAATAATTTGATGTTAATATACTTTTTATTTTTTTAATTCTTTTTCTGTTTTTATTTTACATTCATTTTTATTTCTGATTTTTCATCCATCTTTTTATTCTTTGCTTTGCTGTTTTTATTTCTTTATTTTTTTATGCATTTTTCGTTTATTTACTTTTTTTTGCTCTCATTCATTTTATCTTATTTTTTTATGTTTTCATGTTTATTTTTCATTATTTTGTTTGTTTTTCTCTTCTTTTTGTTTAATTAATTTGTGTTTGTATTTCTTTTCGTATTTTTTCTTGTCGCGATTATGTATTTTCTGCCTTGTTTTGTTTTTTATATGTTTTATTTCATTTTCTTTTATGTTTATTTTATCTTTCATTCTTTTCTCTTATGTTCATTCATTTTCTGTTACGGATTTCAAATAAGTGCAGAAGCGTAGTCAGTCGGAAAATAAGTGATCAATACCACCTGGTGATCCAAAACGCATGATAAGTTTTAGATTAATTTTTTATGCAAATATACCCCTCACTTTTAAGTTGGAAGAATTTTTTTGTTTTGTTTTATTATTCATTTTTAATATCTACATTTCAGGTTGTTTACATTTTGTTCATTGACATTTCACCCCAAACAAGGCACAAGGCCACTTAGTCGTGAGAGGCTACTATTTGGGACAAGATTTGCTGGGATACTATTTATGGAGTGTGCCAGCGATATGTCGGTTCACACTTTAATTTCTGCATGTCAGGGGAAAGGAATTCCAAAGTGCAGCAGTCCGAGGGAAAAAGCTATTGTAGTAGAAGGCTTTACAACATCTAAAGATCTCTACAGTGTAGGGGTGGGATTTTTCTGCTTGTCGGGTTTGTCGGCGGTATTGTCGTCGAGGGGCTACTGATGCTCGAAGATTGTCAGATCACTTGCCATTGAAATACTTGTAAAACAGAATTGCATCAGAATGCAGAAATATTATTTTTTGTAAACGAACAACGTGTGCAGGGCTGCAGTTTTACACATTTTCCTTTAGGGTTTTCATCCATTTTTTTTTTTTAGATAATGACAGAAAATGTTTAATTTACTTTTCTGTAATAATCTCTGATATTCTTATTTTCTAATTTATTAATTACATTTTGACTATAATCTTCTTCCATTGAAAAAATTGTCGCTTTTTCGTGAGTAAAGCGAAATTCTAAAAGCAAAATCTTTAATTTCAAGTAAAATCAATGGTATCTACTTAATTGTCATGTCACAATAATAAACATATCTAGAAATTACGAAAAACGAGGAGGTAGAAAATTATTAATGAAAATTGTTTGCGAAGAAAATTAACGAAAATTAAAAGTTTTATAAAAATAAAAAAAAAAACAGAAGGGGTTGTATTGTAACAGTGGCAGTAATTATTTTCTGCAAACTTTGAAAATTTTAGCCCAATTTCAAACTATCAGTTATCTCCCTTGTTTTATATGACTTTGCTTCCATGCTACCTATGTTCACTTGATTGGTTTAGACCATTATTGTTAAGTTCTTGCATAATGTTCTTAAATTTAATTTCCCATCTTTATTTAATGCTAAGTTATTAAAAAAATTGAAATATAAATTTCCAAAAATCCACAAAAAGCTCCCCCCCCCCGCCCCTGCTGAAGTACTGACGACAGGTTGAAAACAAATAGACACCTAGCTGAACACATGTAGTCGAAACTTCTTTGGAAAGAAAGCCTTTTACTTTTAATTACCTACTTGCTTACTTAGTATTGTAAAGTTATTGCTTATTCACCTCAACTTGTTTTCCTGCTCTGAATTACTGATATTTTTTCAGTCTTTTGATAATTTTCAATTATCACTCCTTGACTATATCTATGTCTAAATATAAGGCCGTACGTATATGGTTACTTATATATGATACTAAAATAACTGGCATAAATTCTTTTCTAAATGTTGAGTTAAAAGGGCTAGTTACTTTACCTTCAAGGCGATACCTGTGTTTCTTTTACATGATAAGCATTATTCCAAATCCTAATACTCCTAAATCCTACCCAAATCTCTGTATATCCTAATGCATATTAATACTGCATTCTTGTAAGTTATATCATCTCTCTTGTTCCACTTGGACAAATAACCAATTGCTTTTCTACCAAAAAATCAAATACTTTGCATGTAACTTTAGCTTCCGATCCTAACCTTCAGTAAACTGACCTTTAAAAATTGATACTAAACATCTATAGTTATCTATTGAGAAGGCATGCATTATCTTATAACTTATATTTCTATAGCTTATCTATAAGATAGATACTTATTAGCCATAGTTTGTACTTATATTTAAAGTGATCTATATTAAATAGTAACTCTATATCTTTCTTTCCCTTAGATGGGCCAACGTACTGGTGATTGTTTTTGCATGAAAATTAACATCTGAAGCTCATTTCGAATCGTACCCTAACTCTTTATACTGTAATTTTTCCAATGCATTTATTAATCCACAAACCATATTTAATCCTCGTTGAACTCTACAACTCACTCATGTATATCGTCCAGCGTCTATACTCCTTCTTTGCCTATTATCCAGGAGCAGAGGTGCAATCACAGGTATCCATTAGAGACGCCCGGTGCTTAACCTTGTTTCCTGATTAGGGTAATGAATGCTGTCCCCCACATCCGCCTCACTTCCTTCCTCTAAACCTCGGTATTTTGGGGGTGCTTGTTTATCATGTATGCTAACATGAGTGGACTGGGCCACTCTTGTCTGGCAAGTTTGAGGGTACTAGTTTGACAGTACAGGAACCCTAACTCTTTGGTAGTGCTTAGAGTGGCTGCTCTATCATCAGTTGTATAATGTCGGGATGTTTGTAGTGCCATATTGCGCATGGAAAGGGACCCTGCACTCATCTCTGGTGGACATTCCAAGGCTACATTCCTGTAAATGAAGAGTCAGCTGATGGTTTACTTGTGTTGCATGATGGTGGCTATGCACAACTGCTTTGTCTAGCACCTCTCATCCAAAACTAAAACTATAGAATAAAATGAAATGACAGATCAATCCAAAATTATGATCAAACTGGACACACGCTCGAACAACAATTCACCTCCTCCCTCGAGACTTATATTTAAAATATCCGTGGACTAACTTAGATGATGTAGAATCATTTCTCCTAGCAAACTCCTTGGATATCTTAGCACTAAATGAAACTAACTTGCACTTCTCCGTCCCCTCTAGCCACTTTAACATGTCTGCTTATCTTCCACTTTGTCATAAGGACTCTGACAGATACATGTACGGACTTGGAGTCTATATTCGTAATACCCTCTCCATGACTAGGAAATCTAAACTAGAATCAGATGATCAGGCCTTCATGTACTTTAAACTGACTTTACAATATAGTGCTAGCTACCTATATTTTCTTTATCGCTCACCCTCGACTCAGGACTGTACTCTAATCAATCATGTCTCTGTAGCACTCGCTCTTGACACTAACACCCAAATACATGTATTTGGTAACTTTAATGTCCCACAACAGTAATTGGCTTGGCTTCTTTAACTACAGAGACACAGTTGGTAGTATCATTCATAACTTTTCTATATCCCATTCCTTGACATATATAGTAACATTCCTGACCCGTGTTCCAGATCGTCAGAACCAGCAAACCTCATTTCTGGACCTATTTAAGACAACGGTTCCTAAGGATTGTGTAATAAATGCCTATTTTGCACTCGAGAATGCTGATCATGCTGTGATAATGATAGACATCACTCTAAACTCTCAACCCCAAGTTGAAGAGCCATTACTTAAAATGAAAAGGTACTACAATAAGGCTGACTGGGGTGCCATCAGGGATCACATCAAAGATGCCCCATTAAAAAATATCTTTTCTGTTCCTGAGGAACAGTGTGCAAATGAGACCACTCAATGGTTTAAAGTGGCAATTAAAGCACATGTTTCCACATGGAAATTCTATAGCAAACCCCACTCTCCTAAATGGTTTACTTCTAGTCGCGTGGCTACCATTGCTCAAAGGCAACATGCATACCACAGATTTATCTGGCATAAGTTCAGTACAAACAGACGAAGGTTTATAGATGCTAGAAGTAATTGTAAAAAAGAAATAGTGACAGCTAAAAGAGAATATACTGAAACCACCAAAAACTCATTGAAGCACAAAAATTAGGAACATGATTTCTGGAAAATTTATAACAGTGTAGTAAATAATGGGCAATCAACACTATTCAACAATCATGAGGTTGTTTGCACGGCAACCGAGAAAACTAACATGCTTGCCCGCGAGTTTACCTCAAACTTTACTTTCGGCCCAGTAAATCACTTCCTCCCTAATTTTCCTTTGCGAACATAAACCACACTAGATGATCTGAAAATCACCCTTTCTCGCATAATATCATAAAAAACTTAGACACCTCAAAAGCATTAGTGAACCTAATCTCATCCTGGCTGTACTATTAAAAAAAAATGCTCCACAGAGGTTGGTCCAGTTCTCTCCAAATTATTCTACAAATGTCTTTTTTATTATTATTACATTTTCTCCCCAAACAACGCACAGTGCCACTTTGATGTAGGGGCTACTATCAAGGACATAAGTTGCAGGGATACTATGTAGGGGGTTTAGCAGCAAGATGTCTGTTTACATTACATTTGAACTTCTGCATGTCAGTACAGTTAGGGAAGCAGGAACCTGGAAGGTAATTCCAAAGTCTACAGTTCTGGGGAAGAAGCTATTAGAGTAGAAGGCTTTCTCTCATCTGGAGATCTCTACTATGTAGGGGTAGGACTTTCCTGTTTGTCGGGTTTATCAGGGGTATTTACGTTGAGGGGATACGAAGGCTTGTAGTTCATCAGATCATTCACCATTAAAATACTTGTGAAACAGGCAGAGGGATGCAACATTTCATCGATGGGACAGAGGTTTAAGTTTATATGACAGTTCGGGACCTACTAGGTTGGTGACTCTCTTTTGAACCCTGTCCAAGAGTGAGAGATTAGTAGCAGATGCACCAGCCCATATGTGACAACAGTACTCCATACATGAGCGAATGGTGGCCTTGTAGAGGTACAGGATACTCTCAGACATAAGTAACTTTCTAGCATGGTAGAGAGAGTCCATCTTCTTCACAACAGCCTTGGCAATTCTCTTGATGTATCTTCCAACTCATATTCCCTGTAAATGATAAGCCAAGAAGTTTGAAAGAAGTACTTTCAGGTAATGTATCTTTAGCCATAGCTATTGGTGGTTTAGAAGGTTTCTTGCAATTATTAAAGGAAACGAGCTTAGTCTTGGCAGCATTCAATGTTACCATCCATTTTTTACCCCATTCCACTACAGATTGGAGATCTTCCTCTAGGGTTTTTGCTATTGCCTTGGATATATGTTCATTCATTTTCCCCTCATTCCTGCTATAGAGCATGGTGTTGTCAGCAAATATACCCATCTCAGAGACCATTTTATCAGGAGGTCATTTATGAATATAAGGAATAATAAAGGTCCAAGGATAGATCCCTGAGGTACACCCGCATTTATATCATATTGTTTGGACATACAACCATCGAGGACAACCTGAATTCTTCTCTTATTCAAGAAGGATTTAATTATGTTTAGTATTCATCTAGTAATACCACAGGGTCTGATTTTCATGAGAAGGCCATCATACCATACCCTGTCAAAAGCCTTAGATATCCCTAGGGCTACTCCCCTGCCCTATCCGGTGCATGGTATATACGTTCAGAGATTACACTGGAAAACTGCTTCTGTGGTACCACTTTACAAGAATTTTAGCAAAAGAAATGACCCAGTTAATTTTCACCCCATTAGCCTCCTCTCTCTTTTCGCGAGAATATTTGAGTCCATAGTTAACCAAGTTCTAGTCCACCACCTTATAGTTGCTAAACTTATGTCCGACCAACAATATGGATTTAGGCAAGCCCATTCTACTGCAGATATCCTAACTGTAATCTCTTAACTTATATACCATGTACTGGATAAGGCAGGAGAGGGGTGGGCAGTAGCCCTAGATATATCTAAGGCTACTCTAATAGCTTATTCCCGAGAAGTCTTTTCCGGTTTCCTGCTTCCCCAACTGTACTGACATGCAAAGTTTCAAGGGTAATGCAAACAGACATCTTGCCGTTTAACTGCCTACACAGTATCCCTGCAATTTATGTCGCATTTATACCCCCTACATCAAAGTGGTACTTGCTTTATTTGGAGTGAAAATGCAATAAAATAAAATGTGTCCAAAACAAATATAGCAAAGCGTTTTTTTTTTCAATAATGCTTCAGAATTATTGTTTTCTTTTATAATGTAATAACATGTAACTGAGACATGACAGTTAAGTAGATGTTATTGTCTTTAGTTGAAATTGACATAAAAAGTAAATACATACCATTGTTGGTTTCTTTGTTTTTTAATGAAAATTGATTTTTTTCGACTTCCAAAAGCACCAAAAAATTATTTTCAATTCGAGGGAAGAAACTATAAGAGTAAAAGTCTTTTTGGCATATTTCCTCAGTGAAAGAATTTTTATTAATTGAGACAGTCAGTTCTTTCACCAGAATTCCTGAATATTGAAATTACAGAGGCAATTTTCCAACTCTCAGAGTAGCAAGACTGCTAGGCATTTGTTGAAATGTTTGGAGAGGATACAGGCTAGCTCAACAGAGCATTTCATAATTAGTGTAGTAGGGATGAGACAGTATTCACATGCAATGAAGATGTCTAGGTTTTTATATCACACACATGAAAATGGGTGATTTTTCAAAGCTACGAGTGTGGTTTTTATTTGCATGAATTTGGGAAGGAGTGTACGGGTAAGCAAGTCAGCCTTCTTGCATGCCACGCATTTATTTGCATTTATTTTGATATGAAATCCTGAAAGGAAAATAAAATGACTTAAAAATAAATGGTTTAGATGTGCCTTCAAAAAAGCAGTTTAACCGTGTTTTGTGGTGATGGGGAATGTTTCTTTTTCTTTTTTTGAAAATATTTATGAGAGAAATAAATGTTCAATGTCTGTATTTCTTCGTTTGTCTCCATCAACATGTTTTGTTAGTCAGGTGCCAAAATAATGGTATATTCTTTAAAGAAGAAAGGGACGCTTTTTTTTTCGGTTCTTTTTTCACTTGTTTCCATTCTGTGATTTGTGTAAAGTAAAAATATGAAAGATGAAAAGGTGTTTACTCAGTTTTCAAATGAAACAAATTTGTGATTTTTTTTCTTTTTATAAGATCAAAAGAATTTGAAAAACATTGAACATGATTTTTCTTATTCTTTCTCGTGATATGAAATGTTATAATGATTAAAATGACATTTGTCCTTTAAAAACCAATATTTTTTATCACTCTTTCATATATATATATATATATATATATATATATATATATAAATATATATATATATATATATATATATATAGCTACCAACAGTTATTATTTTTCAGTTGGATTTATTGTTTAATATTGTAATATTTTCCACTTTTCTAGTGTTTTTCATTTTTATATAAATATCACACATGTAAATATAAAGTAAAACTCGTTAAAATACAAAAAATGAAAAGTACTAAAACATCAAACAATAAACATTAAAAAGTAATTGTTGGTAGTTTCACTTTAAATCTTTGTTTTTCTCTCATTGGAATCACACAATCTTCTACTTTTTTATCATATATATACATATATACACATGAATGTGTGCGGGGGGATACTTCTCAATCTATATACTCAACGAACTTTTGATCTACAGACTTGTAATTTGGTATATATGATATTCAGACATGTGGGAAATTTTTTAATTGATTTTCACCTGGAAAAAAACGAGCTGCTAAATGGTCAAAATTGAAAAATTGGTACGTGAGAGTCATCGGATTTTTATCTATTTGCTAACTGTTTCACGGATGCGCAGGTGTGATAGATTCATTTTGTTAATAATAAGTATGTTCTAAAACACTTTTTAAAGATCGTATCAAGCCGGCCTAATGGTTACTGTACTTGACTCACTCCTTTAGGTTTTCGAGTATTTTTTTTTACTTACAAGAAGTGAACTGTTTAAAAGCTGTATTAAATAACATATAATATTTATGGCCTGGAATGCTGGGCGGCCTGCCTGCTAGTATATATATATATATATATATATATATATATATATATATATATATATATATATATATATATATATGTGTCTTGTTGCCATTATACAATCCTTCCATATATTACATCTCCCTTTGTTTTTAAGGGAGGTTGAGTGGTTTAGTATCTATTTTATTGTCATAAGACCACCATCTCAGTCATTATTTCTTATCTTAGATGGTGTAATGTAGTTTCTGTTCTATTATGAAACCATATTCTCTGGTATTACCTCCTTTAGTGTAATATATGCGAAGTCGTTCGTCACGATGTCATCCTCACGGATATTACCTCCCTTTCTGGGAGTGGGGTGCGGTAGTGTAATATCTGTTCTGTAATTATTTACCATCACCCCAGGGATTAACTTCTATTTTTTTATGCAGCTAGTGAGATACTAGCGAAAATATATGACCTCAAGTCGCATATTCTTGCTGATGTATTTAAGTAATATCAAATAAGGATTGATTTCAGGTTTACTCCTTATGAAATTCCTTATTCAATGGAAAATATATTAAAATCAAAATATATATTAAAAGGAATACATCCGAATAAAGGGCTCGAAAAATATCTAGACTTTAAAACAGACTGATAATTTGAATAAACATTAAACAGTATCAACGCAGGTGTAAACTTTAGATTATTTCTTTAGTCGACCACAGTGGCGGCTCGTGCCTAAGATTAGTGGGGGTGCTGTTTAAAAAAAAAATGCGTATTGTTTTAATATTGTGTAAAAATAAAACAAACATAAAAAATATACATAATTTATACGTATGCACACGTATAAAAATACAATAACTTAAAGGAATTCTAAATAGATGTAAATATTTGGAATAGCTTACTTATTATATTTATTTGAAAGTAAATTCCATTCTTCTTGTTTTAATTTGTGAGAAAAGATTGATAATTTTCTCCTTAACTTCTGAATGACTGCTGAAGAACTTTTTTTCAATTGAAAGCACTGCAAGTGCATTTAGTCTTTCGCAACCCATGGTGCTCCTTAGAAAAGTTTTTATTCTTTTCAGAGTTGAAAAACAACGTTCTGCCTCTGATGTAGTCATGGGAATTGTCAAGATAATGTTTTGTAATTTCACTAAAACATCGTTTAAATTGTTTTCCAAAATAAATTTCAGGAGATCAATTACTTTGCAATACTCATGGATATCTGACCTACTATAAAATATTTCTAACTCAGTTTCAAGCTTTTGTTTGTCAATCATGGGATATGCTTCAGTTGTCAAGGATATCTCGTCTGTAGGTAGTTCTTTCTTAAAACTAGCAAAGCTTTTCTTGTTAAACAATTTAGCAAGTATTAAATGTTTAGTTGAAGAATATCTGTCCGTTATATCAACAGATACATAGTCACACAGTTCTTTAGCTTCGGCCTTGAGTGTTTGTGAAGGATTTTCACAGTATTTGGAGTTTCTTATCTCTAAAATAGCAGTTTTGAAAATTGCTATGTATTCATTGACTTTATATATGCTAATTTCCCGAGATTGCATTTGATTATAAATAATTTAAACATGAGACATAATTTGATGGAATAGCTCTAACCAAAATATGAAATTTTCATCGTTCAAATATTTCAGAATTCCTGTCGCTTCTGCGACGGTTTCATCTACATATGATGTTGACTGAATTTCAGTGAGACATTTTTTTAATGCTTGAACATTTTCATGAACTCTATTTATGGTCCGTATGTTAAAGTTCCACCTTGTGGCGGATGGACGTGGAATGCTTACATCCAGATGCTTCTTGAGAATGGACAGACGCTGTGGTGATCTAGAAAAGAAAGTCGGAATAGCCAAAATGTTAGAGATAAATATTCTAGCATTTCGTGTAATTCCTCATTATTAAATTACGTTGATGCGCATAACAGTGAGTGAAATGTGCATTACTATAAACTGCTTTTATTTTCGCCTGAACACCAGCTTTTTTGCCTTTCATGACATTTGCACCATCAAATGTTTGAGCTATCAGTTTTTGGCGATTCCCTTGAAGGATTATATCCAATTGTTGTAGAATACATTTTGATATTCCATCAGCGGTTTTGGTTTTCTGGAATAAAGAATCCCCAAAAGCGTTCAAGTATTTTTTCATCTAAGACGTACCGTAAAACAATGATCATTTGTGTATGTTCAGACACATCTGTTGTATCGTCAGCCATGACAGCTACAAAGGAAGCTTTGCTAATTTCTGCCCTTATTTCATCACGGTATATTTGTAAAAGACAGTCAAGTATGTCATTCTGAATGGTCTTGGAAACACATTTGAAGACACTACTGGTTTCTAAGTGATTCTTTAAATCTGGATCTAATTTAGATGCAAAATTTACTAATACACCTGGATTTACTGAATCATCTTTTTCATCATGTCCTCGTAAGGGAGTTTCAAAGTTCCCACAAAAGAAAATACAATCTATAATTTTAGATAAAATTTCACGGTTCTTCTTAACATTCATGTTATGATGATTGATTGAAAGTCTGTAGGCCTCACTAAGTTTTTCTTTAATATTTACGGTCCCCAAAATTGATAGGGAAACTACATTGTCAACGTGCTTCTTTGACTTCTCATGCTTTTCAGTTCTATCTTTCATTTTGCTAATAGTTCTGAAACCATCTTTTGTCCACGTTACATCACCCCCCAAACAACAAACAAGGAAAGCAGAACAATGCCTTTTTTAGTTCACAGCCGCAAAGCCAACTTTTCCGTTGGTACCAGTCAGAATTAAAGCTACGAATATACACTTTGTTGTTGCTAATGGCTGGCTGAGATATTTGAATATCAGGCATTGAACGGCCTCTTTTCTTAATTTCAACTTTATCATGGAGAGGCAGCTGTGAAAACTCAATCTGTTGAAGTTCACTTACCGTCACAGAAGTTATTTCTTGGGGATGCAAGGAGGCCATGGTTAAATTCTTTTATATCAATTGTGTTGGGAAAGGTAAGTACTAGGCAGTCTATTAGTAGAATATTAATTAGGGTAGAAGGAATACAATGTTTACGTGATCCTCTTTTTTGCGATTAAACTGAACCGGAAGTTCTGAGTTGAATCGTACTTTTATAACTTTTAGATAACAGATTTTTATTAACGAAAATAGTTTTATTATTTAAAAACGTTTTTATTTATAAAAAGCTTGTTGTTAATTAAAAAATAGGCGTATACCAAAATAAGCTTGCCATTAAAATTGTCTTTTTTTAATACAAATATTTTTTAACTTTGCCATTATAAGCCGTCGAGAAAGGGATAATACGCAAAAACATTTTAATAAAAAAATACTATTTTAAATTGTGTATACTTTACAGAGTAATAAAAAAAATATACAAATATATTTCTTTTAAACTTTACAGATTAAATAAATTTCATTTTCCGCAGGCAAACAAACGAAAAACATTTTTTTAAATACATTTTATTTACAATTTTTTAATAATTTATTTTTTCATAAAAAACAAAATCTTTGAAATTTACTTGCTTGCACACGATGGTAAAGTTAGGAGTTTACCATTTAAAAATGGTTTTATTGGATAACAGTTTTATTTAAAATTTAAAAATGTGTATATAACTAAACTTACTTTGTAAATAAAATATAGAATAAAAAAGTTTACATGTTTGTACTAGGAGCAACATTTAAAAACATTTTTTAACTAAAATGTATTTAAAAAATAAAATTTTCTTCGCTTTTCTATAGAAAAAAATGTAAATATTTTTTATTCTGTAAAGTTTAACTACCACAAAATGAATAGATTTCAAACTACATAAAAACGCAAACAAAATAAGCCGTACGTGAAAAAATAACATTAGTTACGTTGGTAGCTTTACGGGTAAAAAGCCCGAACACTTTTAATTAAAAAAAAAAAGTTTCGCATATTGTATATTTTTGTCTGCTTAAATCGCATTTAAAAGTGTGAGAATTTTTTTTAAGGTGGATATTTATTTACAAGAACACTTTACACTTTTTAATAATAATAAAAACAAAACATTTGTAAACAAGCCTTTTAAAAAAATAATAATATAAGCGGAAACACGCAAACATCGGTTTTCACGAGCGTTTGGAACTGCGAAAACGACAGTTCCAACTTAGCTTTCATTCGCCGTCTGAAGCGGGCATGCGTATAAGCGAACTTCGCTAAGAATGTGTAACTGTGAATTTGGCAGCTCCAAGCAAAGTTTTACTTTTATACTTATATGAATATGGGGACAGTTATCGACATTAAGCTTCAGGATTATATATATATATATATATATATATATATATATATATATATATATATATATATATATTAATATGATATATTATCATATAGAAAGGAAAAAATAAACGTATTATTTTTACCGTGTATCGATAATATTGAGTAGAAATGATTGGGGGTGCTGCAGTTCCACAGCTCCAGGCACGAGCCGCCACTGGTCAACCATTTATGGAAAAAGGTCCAACATATAACTACCTCACTCGCCCCCCAAAACACAACTATTTTTCTGTCAAACTATCGGTAAAACTGTTTGTTATAATAAATTTTAAGAAGAAATAGTGTCTGTAGTAGTTATTCGGGTATGAGATTATAATCTTTCTAAAAACAACATCTGCAAAAATAGATCGGCCATTAATCCTAACGCGAAATGTAAAAATTGGTCATTTACAAAAGAAATGTTCTTCGATTCAATACTCTATTTAAGAGTTTTGATAACTTATTCGCAAACTTGTAAAGAGACATACAGTAGAAGGAGAGTTCATGTATAATCATGTTTATTACTCCTATGATTTCATGGATAATCTTATTTATAAAAAAAATGCTTATTTAGTTTACAGAATTGTGTTTATGCATTCCGAGATCCATAGAATAAATTAAGCGTTTATTTAATGCATACACACAAGAATTACCATGACATATATAAAACTCTGTGAACCGTGCGCCCTTACTTGAATCTTGCCTTCGACTATTGAGTGATTCCATCTTTTACAAAAGAGATGACAGCTTTATTATATATATATATATATATATATATATATATATATATATATATATATATATATATATATATATATATAAAAGAGACTTTGTGTGTATGAGAGTTCGTTCCCTATAAACTCGAAAATGGTTGGGGCGATTTTAATAAAAGTTAATACAAAGGTACTTTATGTATCTGGCAATGTTCATAGATAGGTGTTTATCGGAAGGCATTCGATGTATATCGATAATGGATAATCGAAATAATCTAATGAAAAAAGAACAGGTGATTTTAACCAAAGTTAACACATTACACAGCCTAACATCACAAAATTATTCGAGAAGTTTAATTAACACACAAGCCGAAAGGGTCGATATATAAAAGCAACAGTAGGTTCTTTGCTTATGACCGAGGCACATTCGAAATTAATGTTTCTGTTTAAAGCACAATTTCACCTTGATAGTTGACTTTTTAATTTTAAATTTAAATTCAAGCCATTATAACCACACAAGCAGTAAGGCCAGGTGTATGAAAGAAACAGTAGGTTCTTTGATATGATATGGGCATGTTCGAAATGAATGTTTCTGTTTAGAGCACAATTGAACTATAATACTTTACTTTCACATTTTAAACTTTAATTCAAGAGATTATATAAAAATAATTTTATAAAATCAAAAATAGGTTCTCTACAGCGCAATGTAGTCTATAATATATTTTGGACTAAGTCACTAGGGGGAAGCATGTGAAGCTTCATGCCAGTGCAGCACGATAGGTCCCCAACTAGAGCAGGTAATCAATCGCATTGATTGAAAAATGACAATAAAAACATGAGAGTGTGAGAAATTTATTGATCATCATTCATTCCTGGGTAATGTCAGATCTCTCTGTTAGTGTATATATATATATATATATATATATATATATATATATATATATATATATATATATATCATGATTTTTTTTTGGGGGGGGGTACAAAACTTTATTAAGGCAATCATGAAGGGAAGACGTATTCCTTCGGAATTCATTTTATATTTAAAAAAAAGATCGAGAAGAAAAGGAAAATGGATAGTGACTAAAAAATAAAAGTAGGGCAAAAAAACAAAACGAGTCAATTGACATGTTTTGTCCTCACTCATTAAAATTGGAATCGAGGGATTTATTTTTTAGTAATTTATTTTCCTTAATAATAAAATCTAAAAAAAGAGACGGGGGCAAGAACAATCGTATGGGGATGAATTTTAGAGGCTGATCACGTTCAAACCCAACAAGCAGTCCTTTTGCTTACAAAGGGAAGGCTTCCTAAGGCGAACGTGAACAGTCTCCAAGACTTTTAGATGATATACGGAGTGAGCTCGACTCAATACAGAGAAAGAGTCGATGCTGAAGTTCGTTGCACAATCTCGGTATTTAATAAAGTGTTCCGTTATAGCGGATCCATATGTGTTGTTTACAGCGTCGGTTGGTAGGAATGTTCCATTCCTGATTTTGCTCGGTACATGTTGTTGTATGCGACTTACCAATTTTAAAGACGTTCGACCTACGTAGTCGGCACCGCAACCACATTTAAATCAATAAATTACATTACTAATATGATGAGGGGGTAGAACATCTTTTTTATTGGAAGCCATTTATGGGTTTGTATTATACACATCACGAACATTTGAAGCAAAATAACATCCTTCAACAGTTGAACTAATTTGGTGAATTTTTCACTTACTTTTCCCAACCACGGCGATCGAATATAAACCGGACATTTATCCACCATATTGGGTTTTGTTCGTAAAAAATCTGCTCTTTTCCTTTTAATGGTGTTTTCAATTACATCTAAAGGCTACCCATTATTGGACAAAACATCTGTAATTGTATTTAATTCCTCATCCAGTTTTTCTGGCGAGCAGATCATTAGGGCACGATGTGTGAATGTCCAAATTAAATTATATTTGCGCTTGTTAGGGCAGAACGAATCCCAGCGTGTATACAGCCCAGTGAATGTTGGTTTGCGATAAATCGATGTAAGTTAACTAGATTGAGTTTTCGTTACCAAAACCCCGAGAAACGCCAGGGCGGAATTATCTTCACTTTCATACGTATACTTTAACGCCGGATGCATACTGTTTAGTAACGAGAAAAATTCTTTTGCCTTCAAATTACTATCAAATAGGCAAAACGTGTCATCTACATATCTAAAATAGACCAATGGTTTTATGGGTCCGGACATTAATTTTTCCTCATGGAATCCTACAAAAATGTTGGCCAATGTGGGTACCAACACGGAGCCCATCGACACACCATCAATTTGCCTGTACATTGCATCATTAAAGCTAAATTCAACGGATGTAACGGCAAATTTAATTAGTTCAACAAATACGTGTTCAGGAACGGAGGTGTTGGACTTTGGCTGCGATATAAAAAGGCAGCACAAATATCTATCGTTTCTAAAACTCGGACGCAAGTAAATAAATTGCTGATATCATACGAACACATAAATTTATTTGTACTCGTTGATTTTTGCATGTAGTCAGCGAAATGAAATGGATCTTTCAGACAGTATTTACTATAATAATTTGATACTGGCTGAAGAATATTGAAGATCCATTTTGCAACCTTCTGTTGTAAGGACCTTCTGTTGTAAGGACCCTACCATAGATAGAATGGGTCTTAAGGAATATCTGCTTTGTGTGTTTTGGGTAGGCCATATAATCTTGGACGGATAGAGCCAGAGGGTCTAATCTCACTAGCTACCTCAGAAGAAAGTAAACCACTTTTTACCCATTTAACTAATTTTTTTCTGGAATTTAGATTCCAGAGTACTCGTGGAATTATGGGTTCCAACAGGGCTTAATTTAACAAATTTGTCACTATCGCTTAATATAAGTGACATTTTGTTGACGTATTCCTCATGATTCATTATGACTACCCCAGACCCTTTATCGAGTCTAGTTATCACGAGGGTCTATTTTTACGTAGAGTGTTAATGACGTGAAGGTGTTCATTACGCCATTTAAACTCTGAATGGGGTACTGGTGTACTAGCGTAACTGTGGACAAAGTTGTTTAAACTTGCCTTTAAGCCCCTTAATTTATTCACGGAAATCGGTTGAAGTTTATCTGAGAACCTAAAACTTCAAACTCAGAGAATATTTCTTCTCGTTTTGTAGTACTTGGTGGAATGCAAAATTCCAACCCATGATCGAGTATGAGAAGTTCAACTGGGGACAGTTTCCAAGAAGATAGATTTAACACGTTACCTCCTACATTTGCGTTGGTAAAGCAACCATATTTCTTCTTTATTAGATGTTTTAATTTATTATCAAATTGAAGCTGTAATTTTTTACAGCTTCATTTTTTTGATAATAATAAGATACCGTAAGAAACGAACTTTATCGCAAAAAGATAATATGCCCACTATTTCTCTCCATAATTGCATGCATCTACTCCTGAATCTTTCCAGATTAAATGCTAATTGATCCGAATGATTCAGGATAAACCCTTTTTCAATCGTATGCCCAGGATGTAATCTTGCTTTTTTTTTTTATCTAAGATAAAATAAACGAGGGACATACATTATTTTTTTTACGCAAGAACGTAAGAATGTTTTTTGTTCTTGCGTTGATCTTATTTTACTTTTAATTAAAATTATGTTATTTAATTTTTTAATTAAACTTGGGTTGTACCGTGTCTTTAAAGACTTCATGGTTTTCTTGGAGTTACAAAACTTTATTAAGGCATTTAATTGTGGTTGCGGTGCCGACTATGTAGGTTGAACGTCTTTAAAATTGGTGAGTCGCATACAACAACATGTACCGAGCAAAATCAGGAATAGAACATTCCTACCAACCGACGCTGTAAACAACACATATGGATCCGCTATAACGGAACACTTTATTAAATACCGGGATTGTGCAACGAACTTCAGCATCGACTCTTTCTCTGTATTGAGTCGAGCTCACTCCGTATATCATCTAAAAGTCTTGGAGACTGTTCACGTTCGCCTTAGGAAGCCTTCCCTTTGTAAACAAAAGAACTGCTTGTTGGGTTTGAACGTGATCAGCCTCTTAAATTCATCCCCATACGATTGCTTTTGCTTTCGTCTCTTTTTTCAGATTTTATTATTAAGGAAAACAAATTACTAAAAAATAAATCCCTCGATTCCAATTTTAATGAGTGAGGGCGAAACATGTCAATTGACTCGTTTTGATTTTTTTCCCTACTTTTATTTTTTAGTCACTATCCATTTTCCTTTTCTCCTCGGTCTTTTTTTCTTAATATAAAATGAATTCCGAAGGAATACGTCTTCCCTTCATGATTGCCTTAATACATACATATATATATATATATATATATATATATATATATATATATATATATATATATATATATATATAGGCATCACCACATTATCAAGGCCAAGAGGCCACTCAAGGATAAGAGTTAAAGAGTGTACAGTAGAAATTGGACAATATAGTAATCATTAGTAATGAAAATTTGGTAAATTTGATAACTTATATGGAACGGCTCATCAAGAACTTATTTACGTTAGACTTGAAGACAACCATATTGTAGTCAGCCGGAAAGCAGGAAAACGGAAGACAATTCCACATGCGTGCAGTTCTAAGAAAGAAGCTTTGTTCATGGAATCTACGTTTAGATTTAGGCACAGAATACATTAGCCTCTGAGACACACCCACACACACACATACACACACACGCACACATATGTGTGTGTGTGTGTGTGTGTGTGGGTGCGGCTCAGAGGCTAATGAATGAAAGTGTCGAGTTGCATGTTTTGGTTTGGATCCTAGTTGATGGCACCCTTGTCATATATATATATATATATATATATATATATATATATATATTATTTTTGATCTCACCACATTATATTAAGTCCAGTATAATAATAATCTATAGAGCATTGTCTCTATAATAATAACAAATACATAATCTACATTATTGAAAATATCATATTTTACGACTGGGCCACACTGGGTGGAATACTAGTATATATATATATATTATATATATGCATATATATATATATATATATATATATATATATATATATATATATATATATATATATATATACGTGTGTGTGCGTAATAGTTGTATTTTGCTTGTAAGTATTCTTTAATTTCTGATATTTGACCATCCTTATTTTCCTTCCTTTTCTCATAAAATCTTAGCAATGCATTTTGACTGGACAATATAATCATAGTGTTTCCAAATGACATGGAAGCATTTAATTTTTTCCTGGAACCTTTTCTGACTCCCCATCCCCAAGCATCACCTGATCTGATCCGCCCTGCTGATGAAAAGATCACAAAAGCAATAAAGGGGAAGTTCCAAAGCCCCAAAAGCAAGATTACCGTTGCTATAAATCTGATAAAGTGCCATTTTATTTTCTTTGAAGATCCAACTTGGCTTTTTCAAGGAATTTCTTTGACAAGAAGCGTAAGTCTAAAGAAAGCCAGTTTCGTCCCCCACTAAAACTGAACGGGATTTTTCTAAAGCTTTTTCAAGTTTTATTGAAGAAAAAGAAAATGTTCCTCAAAGAGAATTGGAAAGAAACCAGGACTGGATATTCTTAATATGCGGCCATTTCATCTACGCGTCTAGAGATGAAAATCTTATTTCAAACTTAAACGTGACGAATGAACAGGCTCCTCAAAGTTTTATGAAAGCATCTAAAAATGCTCAGTGGTTTTAGAAATAAAAATGGTATTTCAATGTTTTTAGAAATGAAAATACTATTACAATGCTCTTAGAAATGAAAATAATATTTCATACTAAAATGTGATGCATTAACGAAAATACTATATCTAACTTTACAGTTTCTTTAGTTTGTTATGCTTATTTCAGTGGTGTTCTCAGATGAGGTTGTCTGAACATACAGGCTTCCTGACCTAAAACACACCAAACGTTAATGTTAATGTATTTTCTTTTCCTTTGCCAAACTCAATTATGTTCTGCAAAGCAACGAAATCAAACACAATAAATGAATAAAAATAAAAACAGGTATGATATTATGATGTTATGGATAAAAGGGGAGAAAAAACCTGTGGCCTGTTCAAGAAATTCTCAACATTTCGTCCCCATTTTCGAGGAACCTTCCTCGGGAGAATGATAAAGATCATGGAGGAAATAAAATATACCAAGATGAGAGGAAAAGATAAGGGACAGGTTTTTCTTCTCTTTTTTCCACAATAAATAAATATCTGAAGATATAAAGAACTTAAAACATATTTCTTTTCCCAAAATTACTGGATTTGGCATTAAATAACCTGAAAAGCGTCGATCTGCCACAAAAGAAAACAACAAAATACTGCTTATTTCAAATCGAAACACGATACATCAACCAACATATAGAGGTGTGTCTAGACATTCTAGAACACATCTAAAATAAGATACATCCCATCCTTTTGTATATTTAATCAAGAAAATACTATTTTTGTAATGTAACTTAAGCATCAGACGAATGAAAATGATATTTCTAACTTAAGCATGACAGACCAATGAAAATGATATTTTCTTAAGCATAACAGACCAATGAAAATTATATTTCTTACTTAAGCATAATAGATCAATGAAATGCTATTTCTAACTTGAGCCTGACAGACAAACAAACACGCTTTTTCTAAATTGAGCCTGACAGACCAACGAACATGCTATTTTTAACTTAAGTATGACAGACAGACTAACGAAAAATACCATATGAATCGCGTAGTGACAAACTGACCCAGAACAGTCATGTAGAAATGGCTTGAATGCATTTAACATTAGATGAACGCTCCATGATGGCACTACTATTTGAAACTAATTTACGGACAGAGCTTCTATGTGAGATGCGAGGACGCGTCTATAAAGTCGGAAGTTGTTTAAGAGAAGGATATGTGGAGCTGTTGTGGTGGAATGCAGTTGTTTCACAAAAGAGTTTCTCAAAAGAGGGAACAAAAGGGAGCAAATATGTCAGGTCAGACGGAAAGAGAACAGTAAGAGTAACGGATGTCAAACTGAATGGGCCCCATGTATAAAAGCCATTCAAAGAAATACGGTTTCGGTGGCACTTGGCCTTTTCTCAAAGACTTTTCCAAAGCGAACTGATTGGAACAACATATTCTTTTAAAACTACGTTTTCAATGCTCAGTTTAGTATTGGTACTTGTATGCCAACAATCTTCCCACAGCAAGTTTATGTATCTTACTTGAGATTTAATTCCTCAGTATATAGGTGTGTGTATACATATATATATATATAGAGAGAGAGAGAGAGAGGAGAGAGAGAGAGAGGGAGGAGAGAGAGAGAGAGGGGGGATGAGATTAATAATTTGTGAAATTATCAATCAAGTTTTCATAGGAGGAAACATTAAAAAAATCAAATTTATATGTACGATCATTTATTCATTCAATATTTACATAAAAGGATATCGTTTCCGAAACGATCGTATATGTAAACTTGGGTTTTTAATGTTTCTTCTTATGAAAACTTGATTGAGAATTTCACAATTATAAATCTCGCCCTTTCTATTTATATAGCACTTGATAATAACACCTATCGAGCTCATAATAACTGCAATACTCTGAGCACGGCGCCTTTAAATATATTTTACTGAGCTGTCTATTACACTCTATAATATATATATATAATATATATATATATATATATATATATATATATACATATATATATGCGTTTTATTTTTTATTACCGTATCTTTCTGTTAAGTTACATTATTGTTTCGGCTACTTGGCCGGTTTTTTTTGCCCGTCTGTAGCATCCTCAGACTTTTACAGAAATGTTCGCTATTTTGGGATGAAAGAGTGAAAAAGTGAATGAGGTCGGGGGGGGGGGCGACCTGACCCCTGACCTCATTCACTCTTTCACTCTTTCATCCCAAAATAGCGAACATTTCTGTAAAAGTGTGAGGATGCTACAGACGGCAAAAAAAAAAAAAACGGCCAAGTAGCCGAAACAATAATGTAACTTAACAGAAAGATACGGTAATAAAAAATAAAAACGCATATTTGCTCTACAACAGTATTGAGCACTTTCTTCAATTATATATATATATATATATATATATATATATATAATTTTTTCAATTTTACAAACTGAATACTTTTGTAAATTTAAAGCGAGTATAAATATTAATACTATTATTTATAGGGCAATCCTAACCAGATGAAAAAGCTCAATATTTGAGATAGAGCATTGGCATAAGAAAATCAATTTAAACTCTGTAACTTAAAATTTACAAGGTGAACACTTAATATGTATTCCTTGTAAAATAATAAATTGTTGTAAATTAGAATTTACAGAGTTAAAATTGATTTTCTCATATATAGATAGAGGCATAATCTTCTAAAATAATGAACGGATCATTATTATTTTTAGAATAAATATTCTCGGCAACATGCTGAGTAACATGGGTACCTTATTTCTGTTGTAAATTTTATAATTGAAGAAATTCACTCAGCAAGCTCACATTCGTCCCCCCCTCCCCAAATTAAACGAGTTAGATACAAAAAATTTAATAGATAAAATAATTGCTCTGCATTAAATGGTGGGTTAGATAAAGTAATACATTTTCAAAATAATCGGTGAGTGTGTGCAAGCGACAACAAAATGTGCTTGTTTGGTAAAATCCTAAACTATTAAATTTAATATGAATTATGGAATAGGTATTCTATAAAACAAACTGAGTAACCGGTGATAATTCTGTGTTTTAAAATATACGATGGAAGAGGCACAGAAACTGTATTAAATGATCTATGGAAAGAAAAAACATCATATGAATAACCAATTCTCATCTAAAAATTCAGAAACATAAAAACATTAAAATTTAAACCTAATTTTATATTTCTTGCTTATGTCCGTCCTGGGGCTAGTTTTCTACTAGTATATTAGTGGCCTGGCAAGGCCACAGGGAAGACAACTAAAGCAGCAAAACCGACAAATGTAGGGGAGACAACCGAAGCAGCAAAACCGAAGCTGCACGCTAGGACACTATATAAACAATTATAGGCAAATTTGGGCATATTTTATTAGTTTGAAAATATAGGTTCTTTTTTACCAATTTTCATAAAACTTTAACCATAGAATAGTATTATAATCATCAAAAAGCCTACAAATTTTCATGTAGCTTCGTCCCATAAAACCAAAGATATGAGCATTTCAATATTCAATTTGGCTACCAGTGTATATATATATATATATATATATATATATATATATATATATGAGATAGATAGCTATACCACCATTTTTGGCAATTTTATAAGTTCGAAATCTCGGCGATTATTGATCAGAATTTAACAAATCAAGGTTCATTGGAAAGCAAATGACCTGAATTGTATAGTGAGCTATGTAACATTTGCCCTTAAAGTCATACATTATTGTTTCAAAAGAGGTGATCACTTTTTTATATTAATTTAACGTATAATGAGTACCCACTTTATGGCCACCGTTTTGGGGGTCTGTTACTTTTTTTTAGGGGTGGTGTTTATTGTGGCCTGGTATACCAACACAAAACTTTAAAAAACTTGTTTTCTCTAGCTTTTCGAGTGTGCTTAAAATGAATATTGTATTTAAATTTTCTGCAAATAATTATTTTTCTGGGTATTAAGTAAAAATATGCACGTGTTTGCACATACATCAATGGCCACCACTTATAACATAAAGAATTACATTGCTAAATACCTGGAAAATTACTTATTTGCAGAAAGTTTAAATGCGATATTCGTTTTCAGCACACTCGAAAACCAATGGAATATAAAGTTTTTAAGGTAGGTTTTTTGTTGGTCTACTAGGCCACAATTATTAAATAAACACTACTCGCTAAAAAATAACAGACGCCCCCACCCTACCAAAAAAAACCGTAGCTATAAAGTGAGGGTGCATTTCACGTTAAATTAATATAGAAAAGTGATTTCATAATTTTATAACTATAATTTCTTCATATCTTGGAAACTACTCGTTTCCTGTGATTTAAACTGTTATTTTTATTTTCAGCACCCTCGAAAATTTATAATAGTGGAAATTTTAAAGGATTTTTCGTGGATGGAAAGATACTGCACCTTTACCACTATTTCAATCATAGTCATTTGTTTACTTACTTTTGCATATGAATTACAAAATATCTGATATTTCCCTAAAACCACTGACCTTGACAGAGGGGAGACTAAAACTTGCTGCTATGGCTTCAAATGATTTGAAATAACAGCAAGGGATGACTTCATTCCAAATATTTCTCATATATTATATTTAAATTTCAAAGTGTATAAGGATTATTTGATACTGGAGATATTCATAATCGTACCATATTTCCAAAAGAGGGGAGATACAACATATGAGAAATATTTGGAATAAAGTCTCCCCTTGCTGTTATTTCAGATCATTTGAAACCATAGCAGCAAGGTTTAGGCTTCCCCACTTCCATCAAGGCCAGAGATTTGGAGGAATATATATATATATATATATATATATATATATATATATATATATATATATATATATATATATATATATATATATATATATATAAACACACACTAACAGGCCGCCCGGTTGTAAAAAGTTCTGAAATATATTTTAAAATTATGCAGATTCTGTATTTATTATTATAGAGACAATTATATTTTGATTCTCATATTGTACCTAATTGTGATTTTAAAAGTTAAAAAACAATATGACTTGGTTACCATCAGCTAGAATCGAACCCAAAACATTTAGCTCTTTAGCATTATGTGATACCATCTGAGCTAAGATATCAAAGCTTATCAAAAACTTATAAATGTATATTTGCACATCTACTAGATTTGAAACGTTTCAATTTCATGTATCAATCTGGAAAGTCATTATGAAAATAGATTTTAAAAACTGAATCTATTAACAAATTGATCTTTTTGCAAATATAGTAATATGTTTTGGCAATAAGTTGCCGGATCAGATTAGCTACAATATAACAGGGCATTGCAAGATTGAATTAAATGAATTAGAGAATAATAATCGATAAATGGAATTAAGAAAGCATTTTTAAGAACTATCGGATAAAATATTTAATAAAATTTGATCTATCTTTATATTGATATTGTATTGTTCTGAGCAATGTTGTTTTTTTTCTTTCTGTTTCTTAGTGGTTGAATTGGAAAAATAGATTAACTTGGCTATGCCCAAGGAGGCATAACAAGCAATTAAATAAATAGGAATGTTGGTCAAAATCTTATAATAGCCCGGCTGCTTGTTCCAGAGTTATAGTGCAAGCATAGATACAAAAATGCATACATAATGGCCTCTTTATTATGCAGCACCTCCCTGAGGGTGGACATATCTGCTAGTTTAAACCAATTAATCATAGCTTTCAATTTATCCCAACACAAATTGAAAATAACACAAGATGATTAATGAGGAAAGTGGGAATCGTCGGATGGATTTAGTGGACTCGTCAAGTCAAGGTTATTAAATATATACGACAGGAAGAGTTAAGATATGGCTCCATTTTGAAAATGGCCAAGCTCCTGATTTAACTCGAGAGATTTGCCAGGGGAAATTTCCATTGACGAAATTAGCTAAGAGTTTTGATACAGATTAACGAGACAGAGAGGATGAAACCTGAGCATTGCCGGCATCCATAAAGCAAGAGAATTCTCTGCAAACGTATCCCAAGAGAAATGAGGGTCGAGCGCCTATAGGAAGATTTCGGAACGACTAATAATACTAATCGCCGATGCCGTTGTGAGCAGATTATGCCGGCTTAAGCATTGACAAAGGCAAACAAGAAGTACAGAAGAACAATGGGAAATAAAATAACTCTTCTTTGAACAGAGATGCAGAAGTTTTAAAGAAAGCTGATTCCTAATCTGAGAACATGTTTCACAGAAGCACTCCAAACTAGAAGGGAAATGAAAGGGACAAAATTTAATTTAACTCCACTTATGAACTTTTTAACATTTTGACTAGAATCAAAGTGTAGTATCTCTTCTGATACTGCACTTTATCTTTTGTGCACTTGGTCAGTGAAACAGAAATCCTTCTAAAATGAAGCAATTTTCATTTTTGTCCCAATCCAGACGGCCCTTTTTAGAGGAGCAGGATTTTCCCCACATTAAACACATGCATAGTCTCTTCCTTTCACCAATATGTGGAATCTCTATGCTAGTATCTAACTATGCCCTTGTGGGGAGGCACGTTAATAGAGTCTTCGTGCAGACTAAGCTGATTGAAATATTGGATATTTTGACAGTCAATTTCTTACTCCTATAGTTTGTATAAAACATGACTGATTTTCAAATGAGTAATTATCACACAAGAGGAATATTTAGAAGAAATAATAAAATGATGAAAGTAGTTGAGCAACAAGAGTTGAATCAGATAGAAAATGACAAGATAAGAGAGATGATTGCTAGTTTTCCCATCCTTAGGGATCAATGAAGATATATATTTTTTGTACATAGGAATCACCAGTTATCAAGGCCCAGAGGCCACTCGAGGATAAGGGTTAGAGAGTGTACACCACGCACTGGGACAATATCGTAGTAATCGTTAGTAGTGGAAATTTGGTAAATTTGGTTACCTAAGGGGAATAGCTCATCAAGAACTTGTTTATGTTTGACTTGAAGACGACCATATCGTAGTCAGCTGGAAAGCAGACAAACGGAAGAGAGTTTCACAGGTTTGCAGTTCTAAGAAAGAAGCTTTGTTCACGGAATCTACGTTTAGGTTTAGGCACAGATAAAGAGGGAGGGGGATTTCAAGGCAAACAATGCAATGAAAGAAGCTATTAAAGTAGAAAGTTCCACAGCATCTCGAGATCTCTGCAATGAAGGGGTGGGATTTTGGTGTAAGGTTGATCAGGAGTATTTATATTGAGGGAGGACAAGTGTAAATTCACCAGAGCACATTCACAAGCGTAGACATGCCACATTGTGGTGATGAGAAAGGCTAGATTTTTGTAGATAATGTGAAAATCTTTTGCACAGCCTGTCCAAGAGGAAGAGAGTAGTTGGTGCACCAGCCTAGATTTAGAAACAATAACCCATGAATAACATATGAATGGTAGTTTTATAGAACAATAGATGTGATAAGTTTTCTAATCGAGGCAAATGTAAGAAGGGTTTTCATTGATTATATAAGAAAATTGCTTTTGCCAGAGTTACAAAGACCAGAGGGTGTGTCTGAGCAATTACCATAAATATGATGTGTGATATGATGGTCTACCGCTGGATACCTTATGGCATCTGGTAACATATATTAAGTTTATCAAATTCAGCATGTTTCTCTGTGGTAGCACAAGTGATGCACTAAAACCGGGACAATGACAGTTTGGTGCTTAAGGTCAGTGAAAACAGTGAAAAAAAAGATGAACCACCTGTTATGCTTTTTATCTTAACCATTTAACTAACAAACTTAACAATTAATGAAAGTTGAATTATCTCTAAGCATTTGTTTACAGCTAAAACTGAATGTCCACAAAAGCAGTAAGAGAGTTAATATATTTTCAGAAATAAATTATGTTGACAATATAAAAAAGAGGAATTTTATGCATTAAAACAACATCACATTTAGCTCATAAAATAAATTTGGCTATATTTTTCAATTTAATCTCTATTCATATATCAATCTACCTGGCACGTATATACAGTGTGATGATGTATGGAAGTTAAACTTGGCCAGTGAGGGTTGAGGACATGCATTGCATGGAGAAGAATAATATGATGGATGTGTAACGTGAGTCTTAAAGATAGGCCTATGTCTCATGATGACAGAGGTATATCAAATCTGAATGATATCGGGAGATATGTGTAGAAATGAGACTTTGTTGGTTTTGTTACATTAAAGCAATAGGTACAATTGTTTTGCTTCATAGATATACAACAGTTGAGGATGCAAGATCTGTTGAGATAGAATTTCTTTATGAGTATTCCTTACAGAAACCGTGTATCAACAAAAAGATAGACAATATGTTGTCATAAATGAATTCTAATGTTTGTAATATAAAAAGCATTTTGCAATTAAAAAAATGGGAATTTTGCAATAAAATAATGACCTTACTTCACCCATGGAATATTGTTTGCTTTATTTTTCAATATGATCTCCGTTCTTCAAAACACATCACATTGAAGAAAAAAGCAGGCTTTCACATTCCTTCAACATAGCAGTTGAGTTTTTTTTTTGCTATTTGATCACGGTTTTCCTCAGTTAATTTTGAGAATACAATAACAGATGATCTTAAAGAAGGCAAAGTTGTCTTGAACAATTATGAGTGCTGTCCTAACAAATTTAGTTTTCTAAGGTTATTATTATTATTATCCAAATTTTAAAAATATGATCACATCAACTGAATTCACGATTTCACGTGTGCTCACCATTGTTAACCTGCTGGACTTCATTTTAAATGCTATTTTTACATTCTTTAAACTAGTTAGTACGTTTATAAATATTTCATTTACTAAGGCGCATTTCTCTGTACACATTGTAGATTTTACTGTAGATTTCAAAACTTTTATGCCAGACCTCTGGACTCTGACTCGGGAGCATTCTTTTTAAGTTGTTAATAATACAATATTTTCAAAGCATACTTCTGCTAGATTAAAACAAGTTTGCATAAGTGTAGATACTTAGAAGTATATAAGCGATACATGTGTCCTCTATCTGTGACAGGTCCCCCGCTCAGGTCAGCAACTGACCTCTAACCTCATCGGAAACTGTGGCGCGTGATCGTCTTTACCGGGAGACCTTCACATAAAATGCTTAGCGTCTTAGCTCTGTGGTGATTTGTGCTGAAAAGCAAAAGTAAAACTTCACATGCGCGCCAGAAAAGAAAGAAGGCAAACTCAGGGTTTCTAACTACGAAAAAGTTAATTTCACAAAAGTTACAGGTTTTTACATATGTACATCGTCAGTTCACCAAAACATTTAAGTCTCACAAAATCTTATTCTTCGTTCTCTGGATGGCGGCAGGATGAATGGAGGGTGGGTCTCGGGTGTTCTAGGAGCTTGTGTCTTTCTTGAGATTTGACTTCAATCTGTCGGGTGGCCATTCTTATACTAAGGTCACAGAGTGATTCTAGCGATCTGCTGTACTAACCACAGCCAGCCACGTCTCTGGGGAAACCCCAGATACATTTGTGTGTGTGCACTTCCACAATCCGCCCACAGTTTCGAAAATCTGGGATCAAAAATGAAATCCTTTCCCACGACCCCATGGGGTCAAATCCTGTCAATTTTCTCTACTCAGAAACCCAGAACGTCTGAGCCGGAGTTCTTCAGGCCAGACAATGTCATCGTTCCTTATTCTGACATTTCCTGTCATTGTCCCAAACAATAAAATATCTGTCTATATTTTTATCAACTACAATAACTCGTCCGTTATTATAGGTCACCTGCCGCTGTCTGGGATTCGATTAACATTTATCGGACAATTTCAGCATATTTACCCGATCTTACTCCGAATTTTAGGGGATTTCAACCTCCCCAATGGGGAGCAGTATCGCTTCTCAAGACGGTTACGTCATATATCCATCCTGTAAGTTCTTGACAGTTTAAATAAATGAACATTATTTAGTATGAAAATTATATGTCGTTTATTTTAATTCGGTATAGGCTGCAAATGGTAAAATAAAAAATATAATATGCCCATATTACTTACCGTGTTTCCTAGAATATGTATCCTATAATTCATAATGATAGGTACATTATCTTCCATTCCATAATATGTATGAAATAAACTGAAACATACATATTATTGATGCTCATAATGTGCCTACTTGTTCAGTTAAAGAGTTTATTACATAATAGAACTCTAAATTTGATGTAAGACAATTCTTTTCTGTAGTTATATTTTCGTATCTCTCTTATTATTTTTTTTCGAGAGTGGGTAAATAAAGCAAATTTGTTGAATACTCTCCTCCACTAAATGGTAAAATTTACTAAAAAATATCAATGTGCCAATATTATTTGCTGCATTATTTAAAATATATATTCCATAATTCATAATGATCGGTTCATTATTTTAGGAGTGAATACTACATATTCATTCCATTTCAAAATCTCGATTAAAAAAAAATGTCTAAATTTCAAGAATTAAGCTTATGGTGTCTTAAGAAAAAAGTGAAATTCTAATGACTATTCGTCAAATTCAATGCAAATCGGATCTATTAGAATTTTCAAATCAAATATTGTTCACATATAATACACCCTAAAACCAATTTAATAATTTGGTATATATTTATTGATGTCTAATAGTTATGGCTAAAATATCATAACAATCGTACATATATAAACGTTATATTGCATTAAACTGAATATAGTCCACATAAGGACAATGCAAACTTGCAGACATATTCCAAAATTCATAATGCTGGCTTAATTAGCTTAGTAACTAATCTTATACATACAAATATATAAACATATAAGCAAACCTAATATTATATACAAAAACAAAAAATCATGATAAACTATGGTTTAAACCAAATTTATTAAATAAAAAGAAATGTAAGTTTATAGAAGATAGAACAAAGCAAAGGTGTGACGAATAGGCTGAAATTGACCAACTCCAGAATAATAGTGGAATCAGCTATCACACCTGGCAGTATCCTATTGTTTTATAAAACTACCATTCATATATGCATAGGTTATTGTTGCTAAATCTGGGCTGGTGCATCAACTACTAGTCTCTCCCTCTTGGACAGGCTGTGCAGAAGACTTTCACATTATCTAAAAAAAAGTCCAGCCTTTCCGATCACCACAATGTGGTATACCTATGCTTGTGAATATGCTCTGATGAATTTATATTTGCACCTTCTCAATGTAAATACTTCTGATCAACCTTATTATGCCAAATTGATGGATGAATGTAGTTATATTTGTACTCATAGATTGATTAAATATTAATCCCTATAAATCCCTTACTGTGCATCGAATGGATACTATAATACTTAGTTTGCAGCACTTTATCATAACAAAATTCCATACAAAATTTCAGTCAGATCATCCCATTACTTTCCCAGAAAAAGTTGAACTCAAATATTAATCGTTATTAATCTCTATGGAACGGATTGATAGATAAGAGAAATATAATATTGATACATGGGCAGAATCGTATAAAGCGGAAATTGGAGACAGTTGATCCACTGACGTGTAAGGACTAAAAAGAGAGCTCGTCAAATTCCTAGACAATTGAGAACAGGAGAAATCTATATATTAATAGTACTTGTATCCAATTAAATTTGGCTGATTTAATATTAGTAAATTTGTTTAGGTGCTGTACTACTTAGACCAGAACGTCAGATATTTTGATTAAGACTATGCTCTTAATACAGGGGAGAAATACATGTGATACAGACTATAACAACTGCAGCCTGCATTCTAATACAAGTAACAATTATAAACATAATCCTTGAATGAGTGACTGCCCGTTGGAATATGGATGATATTCTTGAGGCAATGCGGCAAAATTATCAACATTCTGGGAATAATTTACTTTGGTTTAAGTACTCACATGAGAAATAACTCGGAGATTGGTACTGCATGATTGAATCCATCATTCACCGACTGCTTGCAGCAGAAGCATTGGATTGGCAGGAGGACATTTCTTATATAATTAGCAGAAAGTTTTCTTGCAGTTGCCATAGTTATTATGACCCACAGGGATGATAGTCCATATATAAACTTTGCTTAATATTCAGTTTTATTGAGTCTCTGTGGAAATAGTAAATTGAATATATCTGATATGTTTTAACTTGATCCACTCTATTTTCTTTTTGATGTGTTTCAAATGCATCCCTGCATTTCTACGAGAGAGTTTGTGCATTGGCCTGTCACGTGATTGTTTGAAATAGCATTTTCTTCTCAAAATATGCAGATTCCATAGATGTACTCTACTTTAGAAGTATCCCAGCATCTCTATAAGACGTCTTGTGCTTCACCCAGTCTGTTACACATCATTAAATTTGTGTATTGATAATATGCATCTTGTTTTAGATATATCTACTTTCTATACAAAGGCACTGTTAGTATGTCTGACATGGTATTATTTTTCTTTTGGAAATCGCTCCAGACAATGCATGAAGCCACTTGATGCAAAAATTTAAGAAAAAACTATTACAAGATCAAAAACTATTTTTAAATACTAGTTAACAGTTTGTCACACTATTCCTAATATTTTAATATAGTTAACAACTTTTGGTATTTTTGCCAAGATCATTAAGCTTACGAATCGCACTGATCTGTGAGATTCGATGCTCAACAGAAACTCTTCTCATTTTTGTCTATGTCTTAAAGCACAATGGGACAACCACGATGTTAGGTCTAACTGACATTGATAATTGCCACTTTCTCAGCAAAATGCAATATGTGTTTGTCCTCGGTCTGAGAATCATAGATTCTTCTAAATTGATACAATTTTTATTTTTATCCCAATCAAGAGAGTATCTTTCTTCAGGAACTGAATTTTCCTTACTTTAAAAACCGGCCTTGTGTCTAACTCTGCCTTCGTGAATAGGTAAGTAAATAAGGATGTTGCCTGATTGCGTAGGCTTTTGCAATCTTAACAAAGGTTACTGACTACTCTATTAGTTGCTTCATCTTTCATATAACGAATGCTTAGGGCTGTTCCTGAGACGTCATAGTCCTGTTCAACTTGCAAAGCATGTTTCAAAATTATGTGTAGATTATAAATTATATACAAATGACGCAATACACACTGACCACTATTATACTTCCTACTATAATGGTTACCTTCCGTGGTTAGAACCGCTTCGATCACGTCATATACATTGCCAAATAATGTGTAAAATGTTTGATTCAATCACGTATATTTTTACTTTTTGCCATCTTAAATGAATGAACCATCAACATAGGAAAAACAATTTTCTTCAAATCGTTCTTTTATATGTGTATTATATACTCAAACCCACCATTATTCTTGACAAGAGATAAATAGTGCTCGTATTGAATAATGATAACTACCATCATTGAATTGCTCTTAAAATTTTATTAAAGAAAAAAATGTTTAATTTTGTTAATGATTTTGTTATAAATAAACGAAAGTCAATTATAAATAAACTCAACTAAAATGTTGTGTATTCCTTTATTAATGAGTTACCGTTTACCAAAGCCAAAAGCTATTCAAGTATAACGGTTGAATAGATGGGATCAATTGTCAGTTGAAATGATGAAGAATATTCCGAGAAGATTTAAACACAGACCTCTATTGCATGATTTTGTTCAACCAATTTATGGTTTATTTTATTATAAATAATAGATTAGAATACTATTTAAAATATCTAGTCTCTATACATATATTAAATTGGCAACTAAGTTCTTGCCGTTTTTGGAATCTACATTTTTTTAAAAGTAAGATCAGAACTAACAACTCTTTAACTAGAGATGTATTCTCCATTCATGTTCACAACTTTTTTCCAACATTCAACAAGATTCTCAATATCTTTTCGGTAAAAATCATTTGATTTTGACACAATATATTAAAAAACACAAAACGGCAAGAACTTAGTTGCCAACAAACGGCAAGAACTTAGCTGCCAACCCAATAGATATACACTAAAAAGTAGTTATTCTATACATCTAAAAAAAAAAGAATAGATTTTATACTCCTAAAATTCATACTAGAATTGTCCTTAAGAACCTATCATGCAATGGAGAAAAAAAAAATGCGAAATAATGACAAGTTTTACGTAATAGTCATGTGATGGTTCAATCCTTTGTATAAGCAATACTAAACAAATTATTAAAGACATTTACTTGGTCATCGCTGCTGAAACGAGATAAGTTACCTTTGAATTATATAAAACACAGATACCCGAGTTACATCGACCATAACGTTCTGAAAATAACATCCAAGATGAGAACAGTCTGAATAATCAATATAATGCACATTTTCAATCCTCATCTCAAAAATTCTGAAAAGATAGTTTTTTGATGAATTGTATTCTCATTTTCAAGTTTATAATGCAAGTGTAAAATATATATAAAATACATTGTCTTTGCCATTAATATACCTTTTCTCCAGATGATGCATTAATAATTTTCAGGTGAAATATTTATTACTTTATACATGTCTTTGTGGTGATTCTATTGTTTCACAAGGATGAACCTTCTATTAACCCTCATTTTTCTTGTTAATTTCCTCTGTATATACCTTATTTCTTAACAGATGGGTATGCGGCATCGTGTTTATCACGGATAAGGCCAATCTCAAATATTTTTTGCTCATTGGTATTTTATCAAATAACACCTGTGTCAAAATAATGCAAAGTTTTTATATGTTTTAAAGCGTTTGGAAGAATTTGTTGAACAGATCCTCCTGATAAAGAAAAATAAGTAGGGAAAAGCTATTAAAAAAGCTGTCACATATATATATATATAATATATATATATATATATATTATATATATATATATAATTTCCCCAAAACCTCTGGCCTTGATGGAGGGGAAACTAATATTTGTGCTAATGATCTGAAATAACAGCAAGAGAAACTTTATTCCAAATATTTCTTATATGTTCATATGTTCTATCTCCTCTCTTTTGGAAATAAGGTTCAATTATGAATATCTCCAGTATCAAATAAACAAACTAAATGCACTGAAATTTATGTATGAAAACCAAAGAGAAAAGTTATAACACATGAAAAATATTTGGAATCAAGTCTCCCCTCGCTGTTATTTCAGATCATTTGAAACCATAACAGCAAATTTTAGTCTCCCCTCCATCAAGGCCAATGGTTTGGGGGAAATATCAGATATTTTGTAACTCATATGCAAAACTAGAAAATTAAAGGACTATGATTTAAAGATTTTATGGATGTAAAAAAGTGACAAAAAATGGGCTCTGAATGATGAATAATCACCTTAATGAGGGACCTTAAGGGCAAATGCCACATAGCTCACAACACAATTTAGGTCATTACCTTTCCAACGAGCCAATAGTCCCCGAGATTTGGAACTTATTAAATTGACCAAAAAGTTGGTTTATATATATATATATATATATATATATATATATATATATATATATATATATATATATATATATATATACTGGTAGCCAAACAAATATTGAAATGCTCACATCTTTGGTTTTATGGGACGACACCACATGAAAATTTTCAGGCTTTTTGAAAATTATAATGCTATTCTATAATTAAAATTTCATGGCAATTGATAAAACGAACCTATATTTTCAAACCAATAAAATATGCCCAAATTTGCCTACATTTGTATATATAGTGTCCTTCAGGCCTGTTTCGATTTTCTCCCCTCTAGTCTTACTAGGCCACTAATATATATATATATATATATATATATATATATATATATATATATATATATATATATATATATATCCTAGCAAAAGTACCCGTCGTTGACTGGGTTCGAAAACAGCCTACAGAAAATGGAATCTGATTTATGAAAGTATGATAGGTTATGAAAAGGAAGGGTTGTAAAGAGATAGCCTCGAATTTTGGGGTATCAAAACCAAAGCAAAATATGATGAAAGTAAAAATAAAATAGATGAACCCTATAATTTATTATACCATACCTGTTCACACTGGAACACTTATCACAATATTCTGTGGATTTAAATTAAAAAACCTTGTTAAACTTTGTGACATATTTCCATTCTATGGAGGTCAGGCGCGAATGAACACCCCATAATTTTATCATACCATATTTCTTCAAACTGAAACATAATTATCAAAGTATACTTAGGCAGATTGATATGAAAAGTCTTTATTAAAGTTTGTGCCTATTTCCATTCTATAGAGGCCAGGCGCAAACGCAGACACCACAATTTTATTATACCATCCCTATCTAAGTTAAAACATACTTATCAAAGTATTATTATGTACATCTATATCAAAAACACTTGTAAACGATTTTTTTAATTTTTTAATTTTTTATTTCCATACTTTGATGACCAGGCGCATACACAGACCCCACTATTTTAATGAATCATCATTATGCTAGATCAAACATACCCATTCCTGTGTCTCGATGTATCTTCTATCATTATATGTGATCAGTTTTCTATAATAGTCAACCATATAGGAGCCTCTTCGTGATCAGACACACAAACAAACCTTGAGCTTTATATTATAGATATATAAACAACATAACAGCTCCAGGATCGATATCAGCAATATGTTTAGCATTAGCTGTTAATTTTCTTTTATAGATAAGGTGCAGTTTCAAGGGCACACATAATAAATGCTAAAGTTTACAAAACAAAAATAATATGCACACGTTACTCACCGTGTTACCCAGAATATGTATCCAATAATTCATAATAAGTTTATATTGCACATATTATTGATGTTCATATGCATATGCATTACTGAGTTAAATTTTATCACACACAAAATATATATATAGACTTTCGACGGTAATTCTTGGCCTGAAGACGTAATCCCCCAATGTAGGTGATTACAGAAACATGTATGCACATATGTAGCCATTAATGTTTGTATAAATAAAATTAATATATATATATATATATATATATGGCAATTGAGCTACACAGAATTTTCTGCTTTTCATTCTTAATTGCCATATATATTTTGAAAATTTACTACCTACGAGCATTGTTGACATAACTACAACATATACATAAAATAATAATAAAAGCAATGAAAGTATTAATTTATTTATACACACAACCATGCACCAGGTATAAATGTAAGGTACATTGCATTAAATGTGGGATATTCTATACTTATTTCGTCAATCAAACAGAGTATTACAGTCTATGCAAGTAAAGAATTGTTTACATCTAGTATGTTCACAAAGCAAAAACTGTTATTGGATTGCATCGGGCTGGTAAGCTTATCAATCATGCTTTGAGAAATCTAATCTGGAGCTCTAATTGCTAGTTGGTTGGCTGAACTTCTGTTTGAGTAGAATCGCCACTTGAGTACATTTCACTGTATGTTTGCATGTTCAATAATTGTTGTTCAGCTTTCTTTCCTGCAATGTTTATTATAGGGATAATTTTCTTTTTCGAATCCTGAGTCTAGATGTGTCTTATTGAAGAGTCCTGACTGTAGAAATATATTAAAGCAACAAACTATAAGCCAGGTTATTAATCTAGCTCTATATAATCTTTTATATTCACGTTTTTTAATAGAAATCTATTTCTTTAATGGAAATCTTGTTTTTGTCAACAAATAATTTTCACGAATACCTCTCATGAAAATTTATGATCATAATATTTCAAGAATGTGATTGATAAGTTAGTATAATAATAATAATAATGATAATAATAATAATGATAACAATAATAATAATAACAAACCAACCCCGGACAAGAACAACCATACCATAAATAAAAATACTAATAACGAACAAGATAAATGCAACTGTAGACACCGCACACTTTGCCCAGTTCAAAATAAATGTCTAACAATATTTGCAAAAGAAAACCCGAATAACAAGAAATATTACGTAGGCATGACTTCCTTAGATTTCAAAACCCGATACTATGACTACAAAAGTACATTCAACGATAAAAAAACACCGTATAAAAACAACACTAGCGAATAAATACTGGGAACTCAAAGAAAGCGGACATTCGCCGGTAGTCGAATGGAAAATAATAAGACAAGCTACCACATGTAGGCATTTAGATGACCCATGTAAATTATCCCTTCATGAAAAATTTGCTATCCTGTACTTTAAAGAACCCCAAAATCTGTTAAACTGTAGAAGAGAAATAGCAAATAACTGTGTTCACAAAATAAAATTTACTCTAGGATAGCGATACAAAATAGTTTTAAAACTAACACAAACAATAGAAAATAAACAAATAAATAAATTAAATAAACATGAATATACATAAACGATCACACATATATGCATATATATGTGCATATATGTATGTACACATATGTATAAAAAAAAAAAAAAATGTCTGCCTTAAACCACTAAACTAGTTTTAAAACAGATCCTTTGTTTGATAAAATGCATGCCCATTGGCTGATAGGAAGGGGCGCGGTGGATACTAGAAAGCTGATTGGCTAACTAAAATCCTCAACAGAAGAGGACCATATAAAAATGATAAACAACCACAGAATTCGTGCATAAGCCTGACGAATCCTAGAGTGGATGAAACGCCGAATATTCAGTGTAGCTTAATAGCCATATATATTTTATAAATTACTATACATATATATATATATATAAATATATACACATATATATATACATATATATACATATACACATTTATATATGTACATATATATACATACATATATATATATATATATATATATATATATATATATATATATAAATAATTAAAATTCATTCAAGACGTATCGCACAAACAAATAACATATCCGAACAGTCAGCGAGGTGGATGAGGGGTAAGGGTTTAGGCTTCTTACAATGTGGTCCTGATTTTGAATCTCGCTAGATTTCGCAACTCTGATGAGTCGTAGACGACGAAACATGTGTCAGTGGATAATTATATTTTAAAAAATAATATATATACCACTCCCCATGTAGGGTTACCGAATTGGTTAAAGGGAAAATTATTCCCAACTCGCATTTAGGTAAAAATTCACTTTCGTAAATAATTCAATTCATTTAAGACGTATCGCAAAAACAAAATATATATATGCCAACTGTCAACACGATGGTTGTAGGTTCGATCCATGGCTGTAAAAAGGTGTATGTCTAGCCGGACTGATGAGTTGTGATACAACGAAACAGTACTGTATGTGGATGACTAATAAGCCCCCATCCTTGGGTTGAGCACTTTGTCAATATATTTTTACCCAATGCATATTTAAGCAATTAAGCGAAGCCTATCGTTTCTTTGTAAACAAACTGACAGTTTGAGCACTTTGCAACGGGCAAATGCTAATTTAATAGGTATTTGAGTAGAAATATTTAATTAATATTATTATTACTGATTCTTGGTCCGATGCTTACAGCTGCCGACTGTCAACATGATGGTTGTCGGTTTGATCCATGGCTGAGAAAAGGTGTATGTCTAGCCGCACTGATGAGTTGTGATGCAACGAAACAGTATTGTATGTGGATGACTATATATATATGTGCACGTGATGTTGCCAAGCTAATCCAAAACCTTGATTCCAGTAAAGCAACCGGCCCTAACGGTATTCCAATTATAGTCCTCAAAAAAATTCAACCAGAACTAGCGCCCATACTTACAAAAGTGTTTAAACGTTGTCTTAAGGAGAATTGCTTCCCATCTCCCTGGAAAATCTCATCAGTATGCCCTGTATTTAAGAATTCATGTGATAGCTCATCCCCCTCTCAGTACAGGCCAATAAGTCTCCTGTGCGTCATGAGGACGTTGCTGGAATCTGTGTTACATACAGAAGTAATCAACCATCTCAACAAAAATAACCTTCTTAGTGATACTCAATATGGTTTCCGTTCTGCTAGATCTACAGCAGATGTGCTTACAGTTATATTTCATAGGATTAGCGGATCTCTCAATGGAGGCAACCTTTCTAGGACATATCAAAGACCTTTGATAGGATATGTCATAAAGGTTTACTTCACAAGATCTGTACCTACGGTATAGCTGGAAATGTCTTCTCAATCATTAAATCATTTCTTTCTGATAGGTTCATAAGAGTAGTAGTTGATGGGCAAAAATCAGAAGCTCACAGTATTAATGCTGGAGTCCCTCAGGGGTCCATCCTGGGCCCAACTCTTTTCCTGATCTACATTAATGATCTTCCAAATCACATCCTTACATCATTCGTAGACATTTATGCTGATGACACTACCATCTATGGTAGCACATCTAAGACAGTAAACGACTAAGTTCTCTCCGATTCTCTCTCCTCTGCGAAAAGGAGTGGCTGGTTACTTTTAATGCATCTAAAACCAAGGTTCAATCTTTACATCATCAGCATTCTGATCCCCATCTGGTATCAATTGAAATGAATGGCTCTAGTCTTGAGGAGGCCTCAAGTTTTGACAAGCTTCTGGGCTTGACCTTTACTCCTGATCTTAAATGGAACATGTACATCAAATCTGTTGCCAAGGCCGTTGGAAGAATGGTGGGATCCTTCTATCGATCCAGTAGATATCTCACTGCTGATGCAATTCTCTATCTATATAAGAGCCAGGTTCGTCCAAGGATGGGATACTCTTGCCACATCTGGGCAGGAGCTGCTAGAAAGGACTTGTCCTGGCTGGATAGAGTTCAAAATAGACTTCATAGCTTCTCTTCCCTGCAACCTCTATCTCACAGAAGAGATGTTGCGAGTTTGTCTCTGCTGTATCGTTATTTTCATGGAAAGTGTTCGACTGAGCTTCAATCTATGGTCCCCCCCTCGCCAAACATTCACAAGAAACACTCGTCTAGCTGAAAACACTATCAATAATCTTCCCCACTCTTTATCTGTGCCTAAACCTAAACGTAGATTCCATGAATAAAGCTTCTTTCTTAGAACTGCACGCCTGTGGAATTGCCTTCCATTGTCCTGCTTTCCAGCTGACTACAATATGGTTGTCTTCAAGTCCAACGTAAACAAATTCTTGATGAGCCGTTCAACTTGTTAACAAAGTTACCGAATTTCCATTACTAACGATTACTATATTGTCCAATTGACTAATGTACACTCTTAACCCTTATCCTCGAGTGGTCTCTTGGCCTTGATAAGTGGTTATGCCTATGTAAAAAAAGATATATATATAGTGGTTGTCAGCTGTATTAGTGTCATATTGTTTGTTTTTTTATCTGATTTGTCTATTTACACTCATGCTATTTGAAGAGAGGAATAATATTTGAATGAAAAACTACTTGACAATTGTACCAAATTTATGAGGCCCTGGATATGACCTAAAACTATATCCGATGGTGAGGGCCCCAGCTTGTAGGCCTTAGGGAGTGTGGAGCCACCCTTTAATTGCCATTGCTCCCAGGTCCACTCTGACCCGGAGTGGTAGTACCTGTTAGGGTCCTAACTATGGGTTAAATAGATTACGACTTAAAAAACAAATATACTATATTAAAAAAATCGTTCTTCAAAATCACCAGATTCGGCATTAAATAACCTGAAAAGGGTTGATATGCCGTAAAACAAAACAACCAACCAACCAAATTTATGAGTGCGTGTCTTTGCCAAAAGAGGGGACAAATATCGACACTAGAATTGCTACTACTAAAATCAATAAACTCAAAATTAGGCTATTAGATGGGGCGTCATATGTGGTCAATATTATAATTTATACTCTTAGTGCTATTAAACTCTTTTGTTTCATTTTACTTCAGTCGAAGCTCTCAAAAAATCAAAGGACCATTTCTTGGTGCTAACATTTTATCCATATATGAGATGCATGAATATTCGAATATTCCGTTACAGTCCTCTTTTATAAAGTTTTATGGGTTAAAACTGTCATGAACGACTTGACATGTCTTACTTATATGCTCACTCCAGAGAGATTCGCCACATGCTTGAAAACAAAGTTTTACCACTTGGGTCAGTCTTTCAGCTATCATGAGTGGCATGCCAGTGTTAATTCTTATCTGGTCTGCAGTTGTTTTTGGTCATCCTCTTGATCTATCTTGAATTAAAGCTTTATGATATTGCTTTATATTGCTGGACTCTGGTATGGAGAAACATGTTCACACTAGGTTAATATCTTTCTTCGAATAGCATCCTTAATGGATATATTTGAATATATTAATATTAAGCCTCTCTTTGATATCTGTATTTCTTTGGCCATTGTTCCAAATTGCTCCAAAGATAATTCTTAAACATTTAATTTTAGCCATTGAGCTTCATGTCATGCTTTGCCAGTATAGTCTGTGTTGCATAGGATATTAGTGGATTTAAATTATGATGTCACTCATAGTTCTAGTGCTTGTGAAAGAAATATACAGCTTATGGGTAAAATATATTGAAAGAAAACATGGTATCAAGAAGCACAGATTTCAAATATAAATAAATACTAATTAAAATGCTTAGATAAAACTCCAACAGCCCTCAACAGTATGTAGACTAAAAGTTGTCCCTTTGGAGCTCTTATTTTTGCTTAATCTAAATATCCTATCTATGGAGTATTTAAAATTGGTTCTTTGTTATTTCTCCCCACCCGTTTTCTCTTTCTCCGCCCATATGTTTGAGTTAAATTTCTCTTGTTTATATAACCTATTTTTCTTTGCCATTATCAAATATTTAAAAAATCAAATCAAAACTGAACTCCCCTTTGGTCTTTCTTTTCTCCCCTTTTCATATCCTTTTACTTTTTATCTCTCATGTACATGTTTTTAAATGCAAATCCTAAAAACAATAGTCCTGAATATGACCTTAAACTATATCCAGTGGTGAGGCCACAGCTTGCGGGCTTTGGGGAGTGTGGAACCACCCTTTAATTACCATTGCTCCCAGGTCCACTCTGACCCGGAGTGGTAGTACCTGTTAGGGTACCAACTATGGGTTAAATAGAAATCGACTTGAAAACAACAAATATATTCTATTAAAAAATTTTTTTTCAAAATCTTTGGATTCGCCATTAATTAACCCAAAAAAGGGTTAACATGCCGTAAAACAAGAACAACCAACCAACCAAACAACAACATGGAATGTTAACTTATTTTGAGAAAAATCTTTTTAACAGTTAAAACGAAATCTTAAAATCTCATCGTTTGAGTTAATTTAATTGTATTGCTTTGGTGCATCTCTTTTTCCATTCTTCTCTACATTTTTCAGATTTTATACACACTTTTTCTTTGATAGTCACAGTGATTAGTCGTAGAGACGACGAAACACGTGCCTATGGATGCAGTATTCTGATGGAGAAAATGGTGGTTTCCACTTAACATTAAAGTAATACCCCACCGTTAAAAGAATTAATCAATATTGTAGAAAAAATTAAATTAATGAATAGCTTAATTTATATCTGATACTATTTCTCCCAAAACCACTAACAGTTTCATTTAGCTCAGTTGGTAGAACACCAGATGTTGACCACTGATTTTTCAGTTTCAGAAGTCACTCGGTCTAACCACACTGATGAGTTGTAAAGATGACGAGATATCTGGCTGTGGATATAAATATTATATACATATTATGACGTGCATAAAAGTTATACCCATTTTATGCACATAATAAAAACAGATAAAAATCCATCCCATAAAAAAATAAGGGGCGATTCATTCACACACACACACACACACACACACACACACACACACACACACACACACACACACACACACATATAAAATAAAATGTCTCGACAGTCGTGTGAAAAGCATATCTTATTTTACTTTTATTAATATTATTGGAATTTTCCCCTTTTCTTTGTACATATTTGTGAATTATTCCATGGATTTCGGCCTTTTGGATTATTTTGGACCATCTTCCAATTACGTGATTTCCTTGGATTTTACTTGTGCAAATGGAAACTCAATTAACTTTCTTGGAGTTATATTTTTGGATTTTACCGTCATTGGATTATTTACCATTGGATTATTTCACCAGACTATCAATTCACATGTAATCACCTTTTGCTTCACCATGTTCCCTCTGCTTCACTTTTTGTTATCAAGAAAGATCTTTAACTTACTTATAGTTTCATCAAATACTTTTGTATGCAAAATCCGATCCCGCATTTTGCTAATTCCTACCCTCTGATGAGAAGGAAAGTATTTCTTCGAAACTCTGCGGATTAAGGACTATCCACTTATCAAGTGTTTCCTTTTCAGATTAAATATGTCTTTAACTCTTTTTCAAAGTGTTTTTAACATGTTTTATTAACTGTTTGCTCTTATATATATATATATATATATATATATATATATATATAACAAAAAGAGCTTAGGTAGCGGAAAAAAATAAATAACTGCGTTTCGAAGCTGTTAATATCGTTAAAAAACAACAACAAATTTTATCTATACTCCAATAAATTTCTTTTTTTAATTTTTTATTCATATTAAAACCCTTTTTTCTATTTATTTAAAAAGAAAATACAACTTTGTTATATATAGGTCGTGAAATTGGATTCATCTGCAAAAGATCTAGCTAATTGGCATATTTTTTAAAGCATTCATTTTAATTAATTCCCTATTAGTTTTTTTATACGATGATTATCTTTAGTTAACTACTACGTGTAATTATATTCATGCAAATATTCTATATGATTTACACTTGCGTGATATTTGCATAAAAAGTTTATAGTAAATACAAACCTCTTTCTATATATATTCATGTATGCGTATATATATTTGTTTAAAAAATGTTGCCTATCAAACTCCTCCGTCAGTTTCTGGTCTACAGACATGAAACTTAATATATAGGGTATTTGAACACATGTGAAACTTTATATTTGGCTTTTAGCCAGGGAAAATCGGAGCAAAAGTGGGAAAATTAAAGAAATGCAATTTGCCAGATGGTGGTCGAACGATGACATTACGAATATGCATGCGTAACGTAATAGCTATTGGTCCATGTTTTAATTTTTAACCTTGCAGCAAACATGTCTTCATATGTCAGGCATTAACGTCAAAGGAAAAAGTAAATCGTAAGCTAAACGTTATTTTTTAAAAAACTTTTTAAATCATTACTATATATTGGGTCCAATATAAGAGAATAATAAATACGAAATTTGCATTAATTAAAATATCATATTTAAGTGCATTTTACGATCAGGCAATGCTGGGCGACCTATTAGCGTATATATATATATATATATATATATATATATATATCCTGACCAGTAGGTATTGTCATCCTACACTAATGATTGCTTAAGCATAGAACACTAGTGTCTGTAAGTATAAGAGAATGTTTGTTATTTGATTATAATTATCAAGCCCTTTTAAGAATACTTAAGGATGGGCACTGTCTGCGAAGTATAAGCTAAGAGGCAGTCAACTAACGTTTATACAATGTTCATGACTGCTGTCGTTTTGACACCCTGGATTGTCTAATGTCTGTGCCCAAATTGAGCGTTTATTAGACTAAGCAAATGGAGTCAAAGGTGGCTTCGTAACTGGGTACAAATCTCACAACCAGAAGGAATTGTCACCCCACACTGATGATTGCGTAAGCATGAAACACTAGCATCTGTAAGCAGTAAAGAATAAATATTATTTAATAATTCTAAATATATATACATGCATTGGACATTTTGCCTATGAAAACCAGGCAGAACTTGACTTAGAATTGGTACATTACTCCAAATAGATGACTGAATATGCTTAAATTTTTGGTTAATTTCGCATTAAATCCTAATCTATATTAATCCTTAACTCTGCATCGAACATATACCATAATATATAATTCGCTGCACCTTATTATAAAAAGATTCATACAAATTCCCCCACTCTTTATCTGTGCCTAAATCAAAACGTGGATTCCATGAACAAAGCTTCTTTCTTAGAACTGCACGCCTGTGGAACTCTGTTCCGTCTGCCTGCTTCCCACCTGACTACAACTTGGATGTCTTTAAGTCCAACGTTAACAAATTCCTAATGAACCGCCCTCTTAAGTAAACACTTCATTAAATCTCCACACTAATGTACTGTACTTGCAATAACCCTTATCCCTGAGTGGCTTCCTGGCCTTGATAAGTGGTGACCACCGTGTAGAAAAAAAAAATTCAGCCAGATCGGCCCAGTAATTTCTAAAAAAAAAAAAAAAGGTGAAAGCAGACAGACAGACTAAGAGAAATATAATATAGACGTTTAACAGAATGTCGAAAATCAAACAAACAATACAAACAAAATCAAATCACGTATAATTTGGATTATTCAGACGTTAATCTCATAATATTTCAGCCGATGTAACCTCTGACCTTCTATGGGTGTGTCTGCTTGAACTCTGAAATATTCAAGGAATTTTGAATAGGGAGTACATTGCTATCTCTCCTGTCAACCATTACCTGGTAAAAATAGTTTGTAATTTTATTATTTGTATTGCTTGTACTGAGGATTGAACCTTCAATTTCCAGAAGACAGTCACTTGGAATTGATTATTACTTAGTATTTACACTTGGAAATAATTTTTCCACAGACAATTCTAGTATGAATTTTAGGTGTCTGAAACTTATTTTTGCTTTATCCCGTTTCCCCCTTCTTGGTAGACATATCGTTTTTATTTTGTAAAAATACATAGCCATACCGTACAAACTCCTGATAAATATAATATAGCAAGTATGTTTTTAGACAGATCTTTACATTGATATGACTCATTATCAGAAAGTTAAACAGATGGTCGTTATAATCTACCGGTTTAATCATATTTGAATCTCTTGTAAATATTTATTGAATGTATGTATGTATGTATGTATGTATGTATGTATGTATGTATGTATGTATGTATGTATGTATGTATGTATGTATGTATTGTTTTTTATGAGCATCTGGGCAACTATGTTATTTTATAAATCTATCTACATCTAAATTTATATCATTTTTAGAAACGACCTTACATCCATACCAGGGGCTTGGTTGTTCATGCCAAACTTTTTGATGCCAAATGTGTAGATAAATAATTGCAAAAGGCTCTATAAGAAGAAGCATTGTCTATCTGTTACTATATAACACCAAAGTTTTTTATGGCCTTTTCATTGGTCTGTCGTAGATACGCTTGAAATAGTCTTTTTATTGGTCAGTCATGCTTACGTTTGCAATGCAATTTTAGTTTGTCATGCTTTCGTTGAAATATCAATGAAAAACTACTTCTGTAATAATATGTTATTTAGTTTGCCATGCTTATGTTTACTTAATCTGTCCTGGTTATATTTTGGAATGTTTTAGATGACGATTGATAAACTGTATTAATTGGATGACTCAGACTACTACTCTCATCTTTAAGATAAGAACAGTAGCCCGAGTGTTCTATATGTTACGATTAAGTTTGAAATAGCATTTCTGTTGGTCTGTCACACTTAGTTTTTGTCACCAAACGTGTGGATTGAATGGACGCATTTTGAGAATAAATGTTCTTATTTTGTTTTATATTTTTCCTTTTTCATTTTTCGGGATTCTTTTTAAAAAGTTCTGTAAAATTATTTCCTTTGAATGTGAATAACCTTTTTTTTATTGCTGTATTGTATATATGTTTTTCTTGATTATCTTTTTGTTTTATTCAGTTTCATAAGTTTTTAAAACAAATATTGCCCATGGGATCGTGTATATCAATATGTATACATCTTTCAGATCGTTTTGTTTCTTTTGTTTTGTTTTTTTTTACAATAATTAATCGTTCTCTGCATCAAAGGTTTTCATATTTTATTTAATCTTTCATCATATTTTCTACAATTTTTTCCTCTTATTTTTAGTTACTCCATATTTACCTTTTCAGAATGTTTTATTTCTTTCTTTTCTACATTTTCCTTTACATACTGGAATAACCTCCCTACTCGACGTAACGTATAGCCAGAGCTAGAGAGTTAGTGATTATCTCTTACTTTCTCTCTCTCAGGAATGGCGCTACCTATCGCCGAACCTCCAGATCAGAAGAAACTCAAGTTTTTGGGGGTGACTCTGAAAGTTATCATTTCAGAAGTAGTTTGAGTACTTCTTGAGCATTATAGTTTACCCTTCTGCATGAAATGCTCGCGTAAAAAATAGGGTCCATTTTATCTGTAACAACATATTAAAAACGTTATTTCACGTTTGTCAATCGTGCTCAGACTTATATTCCATCAAACTTTCACTTTTGAAAATCGCTGTTAAATTTGAAAATTTTGATTTTTCATAAAATAAATAATTTATTAAATAAATGCTGAAAATATGTCTTGATTTTTTATGATTAAAAAAGTGATCACTTTTTTACAGAGTAATGAGTAATCTATTATTATATTAAAAGTGAGTTAATCAACGTTTGTGGCCACAAGGCCTTTTCCTATATGCTTTAATAACACAAAATATAACTTAGTTCTGAGATTGAATTTATGTTTGAATTTTAATTGTTTTAATTAGCCAAAATGCATAATTAACTGAACAAGTCAACAAACTTTTAGCTATCTATGTATTTCTCTCGCTCCATGCTGATTAAAACACTCTCTATTATTTCTTATCAATATATTGGAGCATTTAGAAAAAAGGCGTCTTTTTTTCTGTATGATCATCAAATTTTCATACATGTGTCTGTAAATAACATAAAAAGTTTATTTACTTCTACATGAGAAAAATAAAGAAAAATAATACTTCCATATAATAAGGATAATATAGGTGTAAAGAGGCTTATTTTTAGTGATGCAAGAAGAATGTTTTTAGAGATATATTGCAGTTTATAATCTTTTTTCTCATTTCTAGGGAAAAACAATTCTGAAAGGTTTGTATTAAAATAGTGCCGATTCATTAAGTGTGGAAAGCTACAGACTATGTACAAATCGACATTTTACCATACAAGTGAAATGCAAATTCTACGGAGCAGTTTTTCTTTCAACAAATGGATTGGAAACATGAAATATAGCCAACACTAAAAAAGGTTCCATAGATATTATGAATGTAATCTCTCAGGACAAGTTCCCCAATCAGAAAATAGTGCAAACCTCCCATCTATGGCAGATTTACTAATAGAGTATATTATCAATTGATGATAAAAACAAATCAATCAGATAACAGAATCGCTGTATAATTATACTGAATCACTTTGAATTGTTCAGTCATAGCTTTTTGTCTTTACACGAAGGGAGGACCACAGATGACCTGACTGGATTAATACTAACGTTATTTATCTGGAATTCTTTACAATTCAAAGATACTCTGATTGAATTGATACTGCTAATTTTTGTTTGGAACAACTACATTTAGTATTCGCAGTTGGATGATTTTTCTATCACATGAACAAGAGAAGACACGTTGCTATTTTATACGTGGTTATGGGGAAATAGCAGGTTGATACCTTTCTCAAAGTTATTTTAATGTTTAAAAGAATGAAAAATTGAATAGACTATACTGTGTGTCATATCAGGGAGATTTTGATTGTAGTCTGACAGGACACGGATACCAATCAAGAAATAGTGTAACGTGCAGACCTACAATGTATGGTGGATCTCCTAATACAGACATATCTTAAAAAGAGTGAACATTCTTTTAATATATTTCTGAGCAAGAAAGAGTAAGTTTCTTTTTTCAGTGTCGTCATGTAATTTACATACATATCTGTAGACACTGAAAACAAGGATGTAAATTAAATGTCTACATGAGAATAAGAAAGAATACCCTAGAAGACCTACTATCTATGGTGGATCTCTTAATACATACGAATCTTTAAAAAATATGGAACCTGAACGATTTCGAAAGCACTACTTATTGTCAATTGTTTGAGAGAAAGATACAGGGAAAAAATTTGAAATGGAGGAATATCGACACCAGTGATTGGTGGCCTTTAATAAACAATTATTTTGGTTTTAGCCTGTATATGATGACAAATAATGTGTGTGTGTGTGTGTGTGTGTGTGTGTGTGTGTGTGTGTGTGAGAGAGAGAACGAGAGAAGGTAGATATACACAAGTGATCGGCAGCTGTCATGAGCATAACTGTGGTTGACAGTGTTGAATAAAACAGGATACAAATCGATGAAGGGAGACAATCAAGTCAGGATTATTATTTATTGTAAAAGTGAAGGAAGTTAAAAATACATATTCTTGACTTTTTTAATCAATATCCTTCACTTTAAAGTATAAAACGTTGACAGTCCTCATACTCAGTCCCTGTCAGTGTGTTTCGTCACAGCATTTACAAGTATGGATTACCTCAACGTGGACTCTGATCATCCAGTTCTACTAACAAGCATGCCATACATTAAGTGTAAACGTTCTTAAGATTTTAATTTGATAAAGATGCAATTATTCAAGAAAGATAACTCCGTTACCTTAGCATAAATAACCTGATCATCCTAAACTAGAACCATCCAAACATGAAATTGTGAGCAGCCACTGAGCCATAATATTATTTTATTGATTTACAAAAACTAAGGTTAAATAGTGTTACCGTTGATACTTCATTGAAACTTTTGAGGTCAGCAGTTATTATTTTCCTACCAGAAGATGCAAAGCTTTGTGAAATCTGGAAGGAGTTATGGCTTCTGTTCTTTCAATTCTTTTTGTAAATAGACATCTGTGGTTCTTACATACTTACAGGTGTGCTGAAATAACGTCCTATTGTTTCTTTGAGGATATGTATTTATTTATTTATTATTTTATTACATTTTCACCCCAAACAAGGCACATTGCCACTTTGGTGTAGGGGCTACTATCAGGGGCAACAGCTACTTGGGTACTATGTAGGGAGTTGGGCAGCAAGATGTCAGTTCACGTTACACTTGAACAGAAGTTCACGTTACACTTGAGCAGAAGCATGTCAGTACAGTTGGGGAAGCAGGGACCTGGAATGGAATTCCAAAGTCTAGTGGTTCTGGGGAAGAAACTACTGGAGTAGAAAGATCTTTTACATCTAGGGATCTCTACTGTGTGGGGGTGGAATTTAGCTGCCTGCTGGGTTTGCCGAGGGTATTTACGGCGTGGGGGCACGTGCTTGCAGTTCGTCAGAGCATTCACCATTAAAATACTTGTAGAACAGGCAGAGGGATGCAACATTTCGTCGATGGGACAGGGTTGAAACTTAGATGACAGTTCAAGACCTATCAGAATTGTGACTCGCTTTTGAACCTTGTCTAGGAGTGAGAGACTAGTAGCAGATGCACCAGCCCAAATATGACAACAATACTCCATACATGGGCGAATGGTGGCCTTATAGAGGTACAGGATACTTTCAGGGGTTAGCAGTTTCTAGCACGGTAGAGAGAGCCCACCTTCTTCGTAGCGGCCCTGGCAATGCTCTCAATGTAATTGTTCCAACTCATGTTTCCTGTGAACGTTAGGCCAAGCAGTTTGAAAGATGTACTTTCAGATACAGTCATTGGCCATTGCTATTGGTGGTAGAGAAGGTTTCTTGTAATTATTGAAAGAAACAAGTTTAGTCTTGGCAGCATTAAATGTAACCATCCATTTTTGTCCCCATTCCACTACAGATTGGAGGTCATCCTCTAGTGTTTCTGCCATTTCTTTAGATATGTGTTCATTTGTTTTCCTGTCGTGCCTTATAGAGTGTGGTGTCATCAGCATATATACCCATCTCAGAAGCAATTTTGTCAGGGAGGTCATTTATGAATATTAGGAACAACAGAGGTCCAAGGATAGACCCTTGAGGCACGATTGCATTTATATCATGTTGTTTAGATGTACGACCGTCGAGGACAACCTGGATTTTTCTCTTATCTAAGAAGGATTTAATTATATTAAGTATTCTTCCAGTGATACCATATGATCTAATTCTCCTGAGGAGACCCTCATGCCATACCCTGTCAAAAGCCTTAGATATATCTAGAGCTACAGCTCTACCCTCCCCGGCTTTGTCCAGTGAATAGTATATACGTTCAGAGATTACAGTTAGGATGTCTGCTGTGGAGCGGGCTTGCCTAAATCCATATTGTTGGTCAATCAAAAGTTTAGCGTCTGTAAGGTGATGGACTAGGGTTTGGTTAATTATGAAAATAAATAAAAATATGGTGCAATTCTGTAAAATAAGGGATTCTTATTTATATTGATAGTAGTAGTAGTAGTAGCAGCAGCAGCATCAGTAGATAATTTTACATACCCCTTCTACAATACAGCTGCCATGACAAATTCACTTAAAATCATGGATGTTATTTAATAGTAATTATGCTCGAATCCTCATACTGAAGAAGAGAACAACAATGCTTCTAACTAAATTTGGTACAATAGTTTTGGAGACGATAGGTGTTTATTCATTTTATTTAGCATGTGTGGTATTATATTATACTCTTTACACTTAGTTTCCAATAGTTAACCATGCCAGATTAAATGCAATTTATCAGTTAACTTTGAAGAATATAGGTACAAACACAAAAATCTAAACCATTATACATAATTATTCCATCTATTATATATTATATACTATATTATTTTTTTTATATAAATAAGAACAATGTAATTTGTTTATGAAATTTAAAATTAAAAACTGGCAAACCACAATGATGAATCGAACATAATTTTTTTTATTGTTTTACTGAGAATCACTCATTTAAATGATGAACACTCATTCGAATATATTCCTTAGTTCATCATCCATTTTACATGGAACATCTAGCAATAGTTTTTTTGACTTCTCTAAATTTTTCTCATGTTCCAATAAGTACAGCCATAAGAAATCTTCTTTTATTTTAATTAATTCTTATCTTTTTTTTTTTTTTGATTTTGTTTCAATTTTTTATGCTATATATAATTAAATATGGAATGCGAAAACACATTACACGGAGTAAAATACAGGGTGGAATGTTAAATTACTGCCCCCCCCCCCCCAAAAAAAACGACATGATTTCATTTCTGTTTGATGAAAACCGGGTTTCTTTTTTTGTTGCAGACAATCTACCAGTTGTGTTCAAATCCCAAGAATGATAGGAGCCTTCTCCAATGTCTGAAAGTGACACAATGTTCAATAAGCGAGATTTGATATGCGCCACTGTACAACTCAGGCTCCCTACCGATCCAACTTATAACAGTAGGGCTATTGCCAGCACACTCAAAATGCAAATCCGGACGGTTCAATGCTCAACGGCACAGCTCAATGAAGTTTCCGGCCATGATTATGGTAATTGATGTGGTTTCATACCACCTTATATCTTCAAAGTCGGCTTGAAAGTCAACACCAAAATGTACCTGGATGTGTTGAAGAGTGTGGTGATTCCCTGGTGTAATCAAGTGGTCTCTGGCAGACCCTGGGTGTTGCAGCAGGACTCATTGCCGGTCCACAAGTCCAAAGAGACCTAGGTTTGGCTTCAGGAATGCTACGACTTTGTACCCTTCTGTCACTGCCCCCTCCTCCTCTGGCCCGAACCCACTGGACTACTTTGTATGGTCATACGTGGAGAACAGCACCAACATGACCAACTACAACACCAAAGCCAGCCTGATCGCCGCCCTATATATATATATATATATATATATATATATATATATATATATATGATTGCAACGTCTTGTCAGACGAGCGCCACTCCCCCAGACATTTAAAATCCATGAGCCCAAATGTCTGAGGGAGTATCTATACAAATATGATGTTACAGAGTCTTAGCTTTGTACGACAGCTAAGTCTCTCTCTCGGTTCAAAATGTTGAGATCCAGCAACAAGCAAGAGCAAGATAGCCAGCAACAAATTAAACTGCATATATATATATATATATATATATATATATATATATATATATATATATATATATATACATACATACATACATACATACACACACACACTTGAGGAATTACTTAGGAAGTTCAGGGGAAAATGAAGGTGGCATTTATTTTTTGCAGTAAAATAAAAGAGAAAATTCTTAAACCAAAATAAACGACAGTTCATGTGAAAAAGAAATAAAGTTGGTCTATAATCAAGTTTTTAAAACAAGTATTAATTGGTTTGTTATCTGGCCAATCAGCATTTGCCTGACAAGATGAACGCTAACAAAGTTTGAACAGCGAGGAGTTTCTTTTGTATTTCTCCTTGATAGTTCGGAGTGAAAAAGTGTCCTGAGTTTTGGATCCTTTATTATATTATATGGATTATCTCTGGACCTTCTGTTGAAAGAGACATTCTCTTATTTTCTTCTTGTTTTCATTTCCTCTTCATTTTTATTTTTTACTCTTTTATCTTCAGAAAAGAAACTTTATTTTATTACAAAGTCTTTAGGCAAATTAAATATTATCATCTCAGTAATCAACGCTAATTTCAATGTTTTTAGTTAACGTTTGTAAATAAGTATTATATTGTTGTGTGCTTATTAGGGACTAGAATGCTAATTTCAGTGTCTATAGTTAACTAGCCTGGGTGCTCGGTGTTTGAAGGTGCGTTTTGAGCAACAACAAAAAAAAAAGAAGAAAATAAGTGGTAGTAGGCAGGCTTGAACCCATACCGCGAAGGAGGAAAAGAACGTAAAAAAAAGTTACGTCTTTGCTGTTGCGCCCATCACCAAACCGGAAGTGATGAATGTTTAAATTAAGGCTAGTCAATCGAAAAGAGGGGATGACTTTCGAAAATATCGGCGAAAAAAGCGACCCCTCCCTGTAGAAAAATGCCCAGTTGAGGGTGAAGGAATTAATGTTTTTAGCCAATTCTTCGATATTTGGCGATTGAAGGGCCGAGCTTCAAAAGGATACGGATTTCGTGAAAATCCGTCGCCTCTGTCAAATAAGTATGATATTGTTGTGTGCTTATTAGAGACTAGAAATTAGACACAAGAGATAAATTAAGTAAATAAATATATTAATAAAGAACTGTAGTACAAAACATATACAAATAAGAGGATTACTAATGAGACTGTTTGATCCGATTGACAGAGCTGTCTGCTGTAATATTTATTTCCGCTAAGAACATTACATGCTGCTACCTATATCTGAGAGAATTTATATGTATGTGGGTAAATTAGTTGCAGAATCAGAAAGTTTAAGATTTGATTCCAAGTCTTGGATTCCCAAAATACCCGAGTGCAGTTCGTTATTTTCGTCTTTTAATATTAAGACAGTCTGTTGATTCTTTGGAGATTAAAAAAATTCCGACTCTTACTTCTAGTATTCCTATGAGTTCGCGTGCTACAATGTCCCACACCTCTGACTCCTACTCACTCTGAAATCCTAATTTTTGCTAGTAATAGTAAGTGAGGACGTCCGAAGATCATTTCTCTTTATGCTTATTTATAATAGAATTTTTTAACTAAATGTTCCAATGACGGATGAACAAGTCATAGTTTTCAGAATTTACCAAATAACACCAAGTGTGAAAACAGATGCCAAATAAAGCATCTCCCAATGGGAGTTGAACACAGGACAAAAGAATGGTTGGCATTTCATCAGTTTTTAATAAATGTCTCTGTCAATTGAACTTGAATGGCCATTGAGTACATAACACGCTGATTCTATTTCAAGCTTATTGGTAAAATGTCAAGAGTCGGTGCTCTGCTTCGTCACGGATCTATAAGCCAATGGTAATCAATTCATATATTATTCCATTCTTTTGTTATTTTTTTCAATCTATTGTTTTATATCAGTTATGTGGCAGTTTGTTGGTTAGCTCAGCATTTAATGTGTAGTTGTTAACTTGTTCTTTAACCCCCCCCCTCACCTCGAGATATCTTGTACTTTCATTTTCTAAATACTTTTTTGGAGAAAACGTACGAGATATCTTTAAAAATACTCATATCACAAAATGAGGTAGTAATGTGGTTTCCTTAGTTTGGCATGAAGAGCAATTTGGCATGTAATGAAATTGCAAATAATAATTAAAGTAAATGAAAATTGTATAATTTTTCTATTAAAATTGAGAATAATTTAAAGGACTAAATAGATATCGAATATCCACGGCTGTTCAATAAGGTAATGTAATGATTTACCTCCGCTGTTACAGAATATCCTCAGAATAAAAAGCTTCTTCTTAAAACTACACACCTATGGAACTCTTCTGTTTCCTTGCGTTCAAGCTGACTACAATATGGTCGTCTTCAAGTCTAATGCAAAAAAGTTCTTGATGAGCCATCCCCTTAAGTAATCCAATTTACCATATTTTCACTACTAACGATTACCAAGATATTAATTATCATTGACAACACTCATTAAGCCTTATCCTCGAGTGACCCCTGGGCCTTGATAATTGGTGACACCTTTGTAAAAAAAACAACAACAAAATAAACGGTTCTAGAGTCTCTTGAATACATACACTTGAATCTACAGATCACTGTAAATAGATATCTAAGTTTGCATGAAATAACAATAAATACGTCACCACCTACGTTATTATATAAATGTTGTGCCCATGAATGGGGCGCAAAAAAAGTAATTAACAATAACTTTTATTAACAAAAAGTACAGCAGTAATGGGTTGACAGAGGCTGCTTTCTCAGTTCGCTTCTATTCTCACTTCTACTGATTTGTCATGACGATTCTATTCGTACAGCGACAGAATACGGCAGATCATCATAACAATGTAAAACACTGTGAGTCTTTCATAAGAAGTAGACTATAAGCCGATTAAAAGATGGCTTTGTAACTAGTTGATATTAATGTTAACTTGTTTCATTAAAGAAAAAGACGGAACAAATCCTAAAATTGTTGTACCCTCAATTCTAGAACTCTCCTGTATAATATATCTTAAAGTGCTCTTGACTTGACAATTATGACAAATTAATAAAAGATGTTCCTTTAATTCTGTTCTCGGCAACAAATTAATATGAACAGTTTACTTTTTATTTGTTTTCATCTAATTAATAATTAATTCTGAGGGTAATTGTGAATTCAATTTCATGTGGGATTTTCTGTATTATTAAAATATTAGATGTAATTGCAGTTGTTTCATAAAATCTATGAATGCAACAGAATCTTGTTTAATTAACTATGTGTGCGTGTATATTTAATCATCTATAGCATTTTCATCCTTAGAATTTGTGTATCATTATATATACACACATATATATATATATATATATATATATATATATATATATATATGTGTGTGTGTGTGTGTGTGTGTGTGTGTGTATAACTATGGAAATATATATGGCAATTACACTACACAGAATTTTGCACATTCATCTTACGTATTCTAAAAGAATACCCGTCTCGCGACAAGTAAAATTAATTCTCGAATAGTTTTGCACCACTTTTATCGCATCTTACGAAATATAAAATCAAGACAAAATGATAGTAAACCTTATATCTAGAATCCTTATTCTAATGGTAATCAAAATCTATTACATAATTTTGATTCTAGAAAATGTTTAAAATTTACGGCTATTAAATGAATAAATGTATAATATACAATTTATTTGTACATTTTATTAATGAGAAACGGTCTTATATAAAAAGCATGCTAAAAATATTAAAGATTTTGTATATTATCCCGCTATCTATAGAGTAGTAGTAAGTAATTCGTAGAAGTTTCTGTGTTTCATTCTTGTAGGGATTTGTAAGGCTAAAAATGCATAGGAGTCATGCTACTGCGTGCTTTTTATATCTACATGCGATGTTTCGTTAAGGTTATTAACCAATCAAATTTATTGTTATTTCCAACCATGGGTTAATGTTTTCTTCCTTTAACAAATAGCAAGGCTTTTCTAAAACAAAAGTTTGACAGACTTTTAATGTCACCCTCTTTGTTTTGTTTTGAAAAAAGAATGACTCATCTTTTTTGTGAGTATGTCGAATAGTTGACCTTGTTTTAGCACGTGTTTGCTTGGAGTACTTTTTTTTTATCTTTATTTCAGGTATTGAACTAGTTTAGTTTTTATTTAATAATTATTTTACCGTATTTTTTAAATTTATTTTTCTTTGGATATTTTATCCTAAAATTAAGCTTATTTTTGTATACAGTTGTTTGCTATTTCACTTCTACACTTTAATAAGTGTTTAGGGTCTTTAAAGTTTAGAATTTCAAATTTCTCATTCAGACATAAGATACACAGGTTGTCTAAATTTGCATATGTACTTGCTTGTCATATTATTTTCCACTTGCCTATTGACAACTGTCCGTTTTCTTTGAGCTCTCAGTAATGGGTCGGTGGTGTAATTTTGGGGTGGATAAAAACAGTACTAACGACCCATTACTAAATAAGTTGGGTTAGATTTATTAAGCTATATCTATCAGGTATAACTGTACTCCATATCAAATGTACTCTTGTATAACTGTACTCCATATCAAATGTTCTCTTGTATTAAGCCTAACTTAGTTTCTTTTAGTTGTATTAATTTTTATTAATTAGTGAGATGGATCCGATGGCTAGATCGACACAAGAATAAGAGCATATAAAGAGTTAAAAACTGATCATTTCCCTGATACCAATTTTAATGAAAACCTGTTATACTTGAAACTCCCTCACTCGTTACTTCGGGAGACAGCATTCTTTGCATGTCAAATCAAAACTGATGGGGAAGCCAGGATTTATATATTTGAATCTTTGTGCAATATTTGTTTGGAAACCAGAAGTATATACTTTGGATGAGTGTCAAACACCATATCATACTTACTCCTGCTTGTCATTGAACAACTGTGGAATTTTCAGAATTCAGGAGATAATGTGCTATTCTATCTGGGTATAATATTGCTTTGATGATCTCGCACTGCATGTTGTGATTCGAAAGTTTCATCCCAACCATAACTTAATTACACCAAGGATAGTTTTGGCAAATGTTTGACTGGCGTTAATGGTTTCAAATAAGGTTCTGATATCGCCATATTGATCTAACTTTAAACAGACTTTCTTTGGAACATCAATTAATAAAGTAACATCTCGGATGCATCGTGCACTGCTCGCATTTTGATGCTGGACAAAGTTTTAACTGATCTTTATTGCTATTGGTGAAACTTTTATGCCTTTAGAAGATATTCAGCCGGTCAATTCGAAGATTTCAGTATTGTCTAACCAATAAGGTTTTCAACTAGATTTCTAAGCCAATAACTCAGAATATTTGCATGGGAATTTTTGTCTCTGTAAGCTAACAGAATACTCTTTGTTGGAGGAGGTCTCTGCAATATCTAAGCTGACGCAGAGTCATTCTTCCAAGGTCAATCAAACCTATTTCCCGTGGAAACTGGAACAATATTAGTTAGCAAAACTTAGAACGCATTACATTATAAACTTCTCTAAACTATCTTCTTTAGCAAATTGTTCAGTTGGATCTTCAATGTCATTATTATCAGTGTTATGAACAATAATGTCATCATCATCGTCAGCACCACCATCTTCATTGTTTTGTTCTGAATTAGAAGTCTTTCATCAACGAGTCATACAACTGTTGTTTCTGATTCGATTTGATGCGTTGTGTAAAGCCAGAGCGAGAGCATATTTAATTTATTTTCTAATCGTACGTTAGAGTAGTACAGATATAAACATTAAAACGAGAAGAGAGAAACTTAAAAGAGCAAGCATATCTGAGAACATAAAACTAAACGATTTAGAAATGAAAGAATAGTAGGAAAAACTAGGGGAAAAAATTAGGGAATAATAGCAATAAAAGGCAAGTAGTAAATCTCTAGTTTTTTTAATCCGTTGACAAAGATATATCTACCGCACACTCACAATCTAAAACGGGCCAAGAGTAAAAATTTAAGAGAATGGGAATCTCTCTCACTCTCATATATATATATATATATATATATATATATATATATATATATATATATATATATATATATACAGTGTAACCCGGATATTACAGACTCCTTCTCCGGTTCCTACAGCTCTCTTATATCAGTGTTATACTTATATCCGGGGTTTTTATATCCGAGGTTCTTATATTCAGGTTACACAGGCTCTAATTTGGCTCCAGAGAAAATCACTTTTATATAATTTTTTCTTATATTCGAATCTCTTATATCCGTGTTACACACACACACACACACACACACACACACATATATATATATATATATATATATATATATATTGTTTTTTAAAATAATTATCCACTGACACGCGTTTCGTCATCTACGACTCATCAGAGTGGCTGAATCTAGATTTAGCCACTCTGATAAGTCATAAACGACGAAACACATGTAGAATTGTTTTAAAAACAGTATATATATGCCGCTCCCCATGTGGAGGTACCAAATTGGTCAAAGGGAAAATTATTTCCAACTTGCATTTAGATAAGAATGCATTTTTGTATAAATAATTGAATTTATTAAAAAATTATCGCACCCCCCCCCCAAAAAAAAACAACATATATATATATATATATATATATATATATATATATATATATATATATATATATATATTAAGTTTGTTTTTGAAATATGGTTACTTTCAATGTATACCGTTTTCGTTTAACGGGTCTAGATTGTTATTTTAAAAGCAGTCCCCGTTAATTTTGAGTTAAGCTCAATGCATCTATTTAATAGGTGCAGAGCATATATAGTGTAAAATTTTGTTGAAAATTCAAAGACTCACGGTTTCTTTTTCATAAACTTCGTTTATTTCCTGGATTTTTTCCATTACAGCTGTTTCATTAATGGGTAGGCAATTTTACGATTTATGTGTCCATAAGAATATCCTGTCCCCACCAACCTCTTCCATTAGATTTTTACAACAAAAGGTATATTTTTAACATGCTGAACATCGTATTCGAGTAGAAAGATTTCCAAAGCCATGCCTTCTCACAATGGGTAAACATCTGAAGAAGTTGGTGGGGACAGAATATTTTTATGGACACATAAATCGTAAAATTGCCTACCCATTAATGAAACAGATGTAATGGAAAAAATCCAGGAAATAAAGTAAGGTTATAAAAAGAAAACGTGAGTTTTTGAATTTTCAACAAAATTTTACACTATATATATATATATACATTTTCTAAACAAAAAAACATTTTCCACCATATTGTGTATTCATGTACAATATGATTCAAAATATTTTCTTGTTATCTTGGTTTTGAAAACTTTATATGAATGCTCCATGATAGAAATGATAATCGTAAAGTTTAATATTTGAGTCAATTTACCTCGCTTATTTTTTTATTAGTATATGTACATCGCCATTGCTTGATATATTTTAATATATTAAACTTTTGGCTAAAAAATATTTAATCAGATATATATTAAATGAAAGATGGGAAATAGAGTTATATTGTCCGCTCTTTTTTAATTATCCCCATTATTTCATAGTGACCCATATTTTTTTTTTACTATTACCTACATATATACTGCCCTTCAGATTTACTCTTATATATTCTACCTACTTTCTTAATTATTTTTTACCATATTATCCTATTCCTTTATTTTCATTTTATATATAAATCTTATAAATCCAGTTTTTATTTATATTTGCATTTTGTATAATTCCCGCCCTACTCCTTTTTTAATACGAGACATTTAGCTTCCAAATGCCAGAGCCTTAATAGGTTTCTTGTTTTTCTTAATTTCCTCTTTTATTTTTTCTTATTGTTCTGGTGATATAATAAATTTATATACAACTTTTATTCCTCATCTTTCATTTAATTTATTTGTTTGTTCTTAAGAGTGTTTAGCTTTTCTTATCTTGATGATTTTTACTTTGTTAAGAATATATTCTTTGATAACATAATTGTATATATACAGGATGAAGCATAAACCCTGTTACAGAATTGCGGAACTATTTTTAATGATAATACTAAAATCAATTTACTATTTTATTGTCAGTATATTATAATTTTATATATGATTTCTTGATTTTCATAAACGTAAGATACTAATTTTTAACAACATCTGTTTAATTGAAAAGAAGATTTATCATAGGTTAGCATGAGAAGAGCCTGCGTCTACCAGAAATATTCAAGTTACGGAAAAAACTCAAAATCAAAAGAATGTTCATAAAAAGGTCGATTGATTGTTATCTAGAAACTTAGTCGATCAAAAGATAAAGATCAGCCCGTATCCGCACCTCCAGAACACCTAAACCCATAAAAAATGTTAGGAAAACATCAGGCGAAATTTAAGAAGACCCATGAGACAAATGGCAAAGGAATCACAAATATCACCAAGCACTACGCGAAGACTATGTCGAAGTGACCTACAGATGTCATACTATAAACTCCAAAAGCGACAACCTCCCTCTGCACCCACAATTGCAAAGAGACTAGAAGTCGACTCTTGTAAAACTGTATCAAAGCGGGAACGCTCAATTAGATCATCTTCATCGATGTACAGTTATTCTCACTTCAATCAGCAAAATAATAGAGCCCTTGCAAGAAATCTAGAAGCAATACCTGGTAAGACAGGAAAGATGCTGTGAATGCAAAAACCAGCATCAGTGATAATCTGGGAGGTCATTTCAGAGATTAGGGAAATCTCCACTTATTTTCCCCCCTTAACAGATTAAGATTAACAAAGAACGTTTCATTAAGGACATTGTTGAAGGTGCACTAACCCAATTGTGTAATTCTGTGTACAGTGATGAAGTTTGGACTCTCCAATAAAATGGTGCTACAAGCAACACTGCTCATGTAACACAACAGTGACGTAGAAACTACTGTTGGTTCTAGATCAGCAAAGAAGAATGGCCTCCCTCATCACTTGAACTTAACACTTTTAATTATTCTTTGTGGCCAATCCTGGAAAGTAGAGCCTGCTTTACTCTATTTCAAAATAGTGAAGATTTTAAGACAACATTGAACAAATGCTGGGAGAGAATACCCTTAAATGCTGTGCATTCTGCTATAGATGATTTCCCTGTAAGACTTCCTAGTGTAGTTAATGCTTAAGAAAAGCCTTTTGAATAATATTTTTGCCACATTGTTCCTTCAGTATGTGTATCATTTTCTGTAATTGGGGTTTGTCATTTTTTGTAATTGGGTTTTGTAATAAATTATTTTGTTGAGAAAAATCTGAGTTTTATTTTGTAGCAGTATTTATGCCCCTCCCTGTATATAGTATGAATTTCTATTCATATAAACATTTTTGGCTATAATGTGATAAAGTCGCAGCTAAAACGTGTATGTGCATATGTATACAAATATTTGTATAAATAGAAATTTCTATCAAAATATAGCTCTGTTTCTGTAGATTGAGTGAACTTAATATGTATGAACCAACAATCATAGAAACACTACAGGATAATCCCCTAAAGTAACGAATGGGACATTATGAATTTAGGAATATATATTTTTTAAACAATACTGTGACTAACGATCACATTATTTATAGACCATTATGGGTTCGTAAAAGTAGATACTCATTTTTCGTTAAAAAATACATTGACATATTTATCCCAGAAAAAAAAAAACAATTATATTCTTCCTTCTTTCCGTCATGGCAATGTTTTTCACTTGTTTGAAGACTTTTTTTTTTGTATTACAGCGGGTTTACCAAATACAATTATTTTCATTAGACTTACTAATTCTCCTTTCCCTTAATAGAAAATCTGATATTTACTTATTTTTAAACATGCCATTATTATTTCATCTCTTCTACAATTGAAAGAGAGCAATTAATAACCTTTTTTATGACAACATTTTGCAGGTCATTATTTATGGATCCTTATTGGTTTGCAAAAGTGTGTGCTCATTTTTCGTTAAAAAAATTAACATGCTTATACTAAAAAAAACTTCTGCTTTCGTTCCGTTCACCAGGGAAGAAACAATTATTTTTTATTTTCATTTAATAATTTATGTAAAGTCTAACCATTGAAAATTTGATTGTTCAGTTACAGAACAGATGACGTCTTCACGTAAATAGGTCACGAGCAGCAGGAAAAAATCCCCTACAGAGACTTCCAATAGCAAAACAATAGCTCATAAGTGTTTATTATAAAAGTAATACTTCAGTCATTCCTTTCTATCGATCTCGTGTCTGATGAAATTTAAATGAAATATTTAACTTAAAATAATGATTATTTGTGTATCATTTATGAATAAAAAATAACAAAAGAAATTCGCTATCAGTAATTTACACTCAAATAGGGGTTACAGTGCTCGAAAAAAATTCACACCAAATCTTTACTATCACAACTGACGAAATTCTAAAATTATACTTTTTTGCGATTACTTGTAAACTGACGGAAAAATTATCAGCAAATAAAGGAAAAGAACAAAACAAAAAAAACAAAATTAGTATTTTAAGGTGGAGAATCATTTTCCTCTAAAAATTTAATGAGTAATAAATAGGGCTGTGACAACAGAATAGTCTTATCATTATTTTGACTCTCGAGTATATATCTGACACAGTAGATACAGCAAATCAATCGAGAACCGCATCACTCTATCTAAAAACATATAAGACATTAACTGATATATACTTGAGAGTCAAAATAATGAAAAAAATATTCTCTTGCAATAAGCACCTGTTTCTTGCACAGTTAGCGCTAAATGAGCATGTATGATTGAAGGGCTTCTCAATTTTGAAACGGAAAAATTGAGGGTGTGGCTATTTTTTTTTTTTTTCTCTCATCTGAATTATTTTTATTGGCTTTAAATAGAAATGTGGAGGAGATTACTTTAAAATAAAAATCGATTTTTAGCACTTTAGATGATGGGTGTACAAATGATGAAATTAGCGACTATTTCATAAAGAAAAAGCAATCGTTCATGATGAAAACTACCCGTGTTTGGTTAAGAATAAGTGACGATAATCATCTTCATTGAACAATCTACACAATACGAACTTAACTTGCTTTTTAAATTTTTACTCTAACTTAACCCAACACTGAACTAGGCTTGCAAAGTCATTTTACTTCGGTTCATATTATGTAGAAGCATCAAAACTTGATTTGACTTTCTCCAAGAAGTCGGAACTGTTTATGTCACGACTATAAATCTCTAGGTACATATTTTAAAAGCACAATTTTAAAAAGTATATTCGAAAGCATTTAATATGGTTTCCACACTTGATTTTATTATAAGAAAAAAATAAAGATTAATTTTGTTGGGGAAACTCCTTTTGTGCGGATATTTTTTTATATTTAAATCATTCTTTTATTTTTCATCCGGGATATGATTTCTACTAGTTTATAAATAAAATATAGTTATTCACAGACAGGAGTTTGGACGGTGCTATTAATAACATTAAAAGCAATAAAATATCCGTTATTGCAAGTGAGGCCTATCAATGTATAATGCGTTTCTGAGACGATATAAATTTTTATTGAAATAAAGTCTCTTCATCACGGTAGGGATTAGAAACATTTATACAGCAAATCATGAAGTTTATAGGCTAGAGAGATGTAATTAGAATTTACGTAGAAAAAAATTATATATAGGTTATATTAATGCAAGTGCATATTTTAGATAAACAAAGTGGTACAATAAAGTAAACATTTTAGGATGTTTATATTACAGGTACTCATGATAAATGCTGATTGCTGCTTCTTGAAAGAAATTTGCCATCTCGTAAATTAACTGCTGTGCGGGCATAGGTGACTTTTTAACCCAACCTTAGAATTACATGAACCTTTACATACACGGCACAAACACTTTCCTTCTTGTAAATGTATTCATATTAATTTTTAATTTTCTTATTAGTTTGTTCAAGCTGGGGATGAAGCATTCTACCGGATGCCAAACACTCACCCACTAACTCAGGTATTCCAACCGAGAGATCTTTTTAAGATTCTGGCCGTCGCTTTAAGTGCAATTGTTTAAATATCTTTTGCACTTGGTTCACCGGGTATATTTTCCAGTTTTTGAAATTCTTTTTCACGAGTCTAGTTGTACATATAATAACTTGAAATGTTATACATAAGACCTTATTATTTCGTTATCTTTTCCTTTCAGCTGTGTTTTACCCAGCATCATTGGGGACACTAACTTCTACTAAGGTTGCTTCTTTCTCCTTCTTATCTCGTGTCACTATGTCAGGTTTTTCTACCTCCGTTTTCTGGGTACGTAGCTATAGGAATTGAATTGTGAATCTTCGAATGTCGTGTTAAGCCACTTTTACATTTGCAAATTAGACCGCAGATATGACAACTTAGTATTGGATGTTGTGCTGTTCTAGCCTCTTCATAAGAATATCGTTTCTGTCTTTGTTTGTCTGATTTCAGCTGATTTACAAATTCTGCTTTTGACAAAAGAAACCTTTCACACACAGTGGACTTCAGTTCCTGCTGCATATTCTCTAACACAATATTTTCATCCTGCTTTCTTAAAACACGCTTTAAGACAGTATGATCTACACACCACTCTCCAAAATCCTTATATCTTTCTCTGATGTTTTTTTCTCCATCGTGATCGATCTTTCGATTAGGCTTCCCATTTACTTACATCCATCTTGAATAGTTTCAAAATGTTTTCCAAAGTATCCTTAATCTTTTTTCGTGATTTATGTGGTCCTTTACCTCTATCTTTTGTGTGAACGTAGGTGGGTTTTGACCAGTCTTTTGCCTCTATCTCGCAACATATATATCTCTATCTCGCACACACACACACCATCACACACACACACACACACACACACACACACACACACACACATATATATATATATATATATATATATATATATATATATATATATATATATATATATATATTATTGAAAATATTTTAAAAGATCAAAGCGTCCGCTGTCAACTGTATTTCATATGAAAATATGGTGAGCTCGCGCTAGTGACTACTTCAATTTTAGCAATTAATGGAAATATTTTTAGTGATCATTTGTTTGACAAAATGTATTCAAATAAAAATATATTATTGTTTTTTGACAATAATGAAACAGCTTAATATTGGCTCTCTAACAATGATGCATGTCTTAAATGTATGAGAGTTATCTATAAAAATAAAACAGTAGATATACAGGTGTGTGTCTGTCTGTAAATATTTAACCGATCAACTCTTAAACTACAGGTCACATAACACTGACATTAACAGGAAATATAATCATACACCAAGGATGGTTTATAACGAGTAAAAAATTTTCTTTGGATTGATTAATAACGCGTACAGGCATATATCGGCAAGTTGAAATGCAAACTGTTCATTTCAACTTGCCAACATAAATTTACTTCTTTCTGCACATGCCCAAATTCAATTCATTTCTTCAAGGTGTTTAATTTCAATCTTTCTTATTTATCTCTATAGCTACATCGGTAGCAGACGCATCTGAAGTGCTAAATGTTTTGGTTTCGATTCTATCTTCTATATAATAAAGCTCAACATCTGTATGTGTGTGTTTGTCTGTACACGAATAGGTTCCTATATGGTTTACTATAATACTAAACTAATCATATACAATGTTAGAAGAGGTATCAAGGATCTGAAATAGGTATGGTAAAATGGGGCTCCGGGGGAGGGCACTTATAAGGTGGAACCCTATGCAATCTCACACCGTTTCACGTACAGCTACCAAATTTGGCAGGATAACCATGGGAAGGGGAATCTTGGCGGATTACACCACTCACTTCCACCAACAGGACTGTGTTCCGGGGGGGGGGGTCACTTATAACTGGAAACCCTGTATATGCTCACACCGTTTGGTGTACACTTGTAGATTTAGCAAATATGGCAGTTAACCCACTATGAGCTGGAGGAAGTTTTGATACACTGCTCAGCCTTGCCAATGAAGGTGGCGGCCCCAGTGGCGTCACTTATAACTCGGAACCCTATGCACACTAACACTGTTTGATGTAGAGCAAACAAACTTGCTATGATAACCCACCATCAAGGTTACATTGCTCACTCCCACCAACGGAGGTGGGAGCCTCCTGGGGGTCATTTACAATGGAGAACCCTAATTAGTGTTCATACGCTTGAGTCAATAAAGATTCTTACTACTGCCCCCTCATGTTCGTTTGAACAATTTCCCATTCCCCCCCTCAACCCCACAAAGATCATCCGAGCAATGCTGGGTCAGTATGTGTGTCTGTCTGTCTGTCTGTCTGTCTGTCTGTAGAACGATGTAATAAAGCTCAACGTCTGTGTGTCTGCTTGTACATCTATAAGACGAAAGGGAATAGGAGATAAAAAAAAGTTTGTTGAAAATAAATATCAGTTTTTAAAGAATTTAAAAGTTATTTATTTTGTTATATAATTCGGTGTCCATTTTTCGAAGGCTCTTTTTGAATCCAGTCATCGACGGGTACTTCTGCTAATATATATATATATTATATATATATATATATATATATAATTATTTTTTTACTATAATAATTAAATACCTACAGACACTAGTGTTTCATCCTTTCGGGATTCTTCAGTGCAGGGTGTCATGATTACTACCAGTCGAACGATTCGAACCCCGCTACACGAGACATCTCTGGCTCGATTAGCGGAAGCCGTATCCATTCGGCTACCATTAACCGTGTGAAATAGCGTTGAATTTTAAACATTTTAATTTAAATGTTCATTACGTCAGACAGACAGTGATCAAATCGTTATACGATGATCTACGCATAAGAGCTAAATTGACCGACTTTTAATTCAACTGAAAGTGCTCAACGATAAGAAACGAATTTCTTAAAAGGGCTGTCATAATTATTTTTTTACTATAATAATTAAATACCTACAGACACTAGTGTTTCATCCTTTCGGGATTCTTCAGTGCAGGGTGTCACGATTACTACCAGTCGAACGATTCGAACCCCGCTACACGAGACATCTCTGGCTCGATTAGCGGAGGTCGTATCCATTCGGCTACCATTAACCGTGTGAAATAGCGTTGAATTTTAAACATTTTAATTTAAATGTTCATTACGTCAGACAGAAAGTGATCAAATATATATATAATATATATATATATATATATAATATATATATATACTATATATATATATATAATATATATATACTATATATATATAATATGTATATACTATATATATATATATAATATATATATACTATATATATATTATATATATATACTATATATATATTATATATATACATACTATATATATATATATACTATATATATTATATATATATACTATATATATATTATATATATATACTATATATAATATATATATGTATACTATATATATACTATATATATATACTATATATATATATACACTATATATATATACTATATATATACTATATATATATACACTATATATATATACTATATATATATACTATATATATATACTATATCTATATATTATATATATACTATATATATATATACTATATATATACTATATATATATACTATATGTATATACTATATATATATACTATATGTATATACTATATATATATACTATATATATACTATATATATATACTATATATATATACTATATGTATATACTATATATATACTATATATATATACTATATATATACTATATATATACTATATATATACTATATATATACTATATATATATATACGATATATATATATACTATATATATATATACGATATATATATATACTATATATATACTATATATATACGATATATATATATATACTATATATATACTATATATATACTATATATATATATACTATATATATATATATATATACGATATATATATACTATATATATATACGATATATATATATACTATATATATATATATATACTATATATATATATACTATATATATATACGATATATATATACGATATATATATACGATATATATATTGGTATATTTAGGCAGCATTTTTTCATTCAAGCAAATATTATTAAATACAACGGAGACATTTTGTCTTATAATTCTTTTTTTTAATTTTTCAATTTTTCGTATTGTCTTTTTTGTTTCAAAATCAAAAATATTAATAAAGGATCCATACATGTTGCTGTTACGAGCGCTTTCGATTCGTCCACGAATCATCATCAGGTGTTAAAAATACAGGATTGCGAAAATGAGGATTAAAAATGAAAACTAAAATATACATATTCAGTGATGAGTTAAAATAAAAGTCGATTAAGAATAAAAGTCGATTAAAAATTCGAGTGTTAAAACCAGCAAGTTCGTAGACACCATGTACGAAGTCCGTCCAACACGGACTACGCAAGACATTTCAGAACGTTACTGCTTTTTTGAAATGCAATGTCACTTATATTAGGTTGAAGAGTTCTAATGTACGACGCTTCAAGAATCTTTAATTTTTTTACATTTTCCCGTTGTATAATTTTTGTGTTGTCAACGAGGACCTTTCTAACATTGGAGGGGGGGCAGCTATGTTCTTTTTTTAAATGTTTGTAAATCGCTCTTGTGTCGTTAAGGTGCATAGTTATTCGCCGGGACAACGTTGTTGTTGTATGCCCAATGTATGTATTATTTTTGGAGTTACATTCTCCAATAGAGCATTTAGTAGAATTTCAATTATTAATTAAATACTTCTTGTTGTCATGTGTTTGATAAAATGGTAATCAAATAAATATGACTAATAAACATGGTCTAAACATTTTTTAGTGATGTGTATTCTCCTAGTACATATTTATACGTAATATAATTTCTAGAATCTGTGCTACACACATCATTAAAAGTAATTCAAAAGTCTACCGTTGGTTTGAATGCAACACACTCTTTCTAGTCCGCCTTTCCCAAACATATGAATATAAATAATTGTTGCCTATTATCCGTGCACGAACGTATTTACGTTAAGCTTGGAGATTGCGCTTAAACTGAAAGATATTGTCAATCGAAAAAAAAAAAAAAAATTTTTTTTTTCCTTTTTGACTATTTTCGGCTTTCTATTACCAGCCTTTGTAAAAGTAGTGTTTTCATGGAATAAAAAAAAGAAAAGAATTCTCTATGCAACCACTTTCCACTCTGCATGGACCAATTTGTGAAGAGAGAAAGAAAGAGAGGAGAGAAAAAAAGAGAAATGATGTACAATTAGACGAGTAAATACGTAGGTATATTGGTAAAAGAGCATCTTCCATTTTCAATTCGACATTGTTGGTGTCCATCCAGGTAAACTGAAGGTGGACTTAATGATGTAGCACATAGTTTTAGAATTTTATACAATATATTTAGAAGGATACGCATCGAAATCTATGTATTAATATATTTTGTAGGAAGTTTCGCAGTAAGATATTAGTAAAGTATAATTCTCTGCTATATTACAAAGATTTTCATATGACCACTCATTAACCCTTATCCTCGAGTGGCCTCCGGTGACTCCTTTGTAAATATATATATACACTGCATATCAAATTATTAACGAGTTTACATTTTTCTTAATATTTAAGGAATGAGTGAATAAAAATCCATGAAACTTTGAGAAAGTGCTATTCAGTTACTCCAGTCAAAAAATAAAAGTATTTCAATGAGTATGAGTGAAACTATGGCAGAAAATAGGAATATCTGTTGTTTTCAGTATGTCAAACACAATATACTCATAACTTGTTTATTGAAATAATTTTCAAACATTAAATGAACTAGGAAAAAAGCTTAGAACACAATAACTACGTAGCAATTTTTACGTTGACATAATTAGTAGGAGATATGCGATCCCTTTTTATGAATGACTTGTAAAAGACATTAATCCACAGAATTAGTCAAATTTGTGATTTCGTCAACAGTTATTCCTCGTGATACCTCTTGGAGACCATCCTATGACATCTTTGCTCTTAAATTGACGTCCACTTGCATAGAGGCGTCGCTTCATGATACTCTAAAGGTTCTCAATTGGGTTCAAATCTGGTGAATTCGCAGACCACTCCATCTTTCGTAGCCCAGAGTACCCTAGTTGGTGCAAATACTCTTCGCTTTTGTTTGCTGCATGCGAGGGAGCATTATCCTGCATAAAAATAATGGTTCTTCGGAACGTCAACCTTTGCTTCTTCAGCCATGGTTCAAAATGCTCCCTCAGAAAAGCTATGTAAGCATTTGACGTCATTTCTATACCTTCTGGGACTCCCCATGGGCCAACTAATGTACTTCCGATAATACCAGCCCAAATCATTATCCCACCACCACCTTGTTGGCGCCTTAAACGCTGATGACGATGTCGTCCATCTACGACCCATCCCTTGCTCCAGCCATCTGGGCGATCAAGAGTGACACGCACTTCATCCGTGAACAAAACTTTGGAAAAATCCGTTTTCATGTTGTACTCTAACCATTTTAATCGGTTTTGTATGTGACATTGCTTTAATGGAGTCTTTATCACACGTTTAATAGACTTTGCCACTTATTTCAGAAGGCGACATTGAGTACTTTTTGAGGCATTCTTCAATCCGGCTTGGTCAAAGACTTCTCGACTTGTCTGCCCAGGGTTCTTAACAGCTTCACATTTTATTTGGAGTAGAGTACGGCGTGAAACAACTCTAGATTTACCTCTCTTACGTACCTTTGTAGAGTCCTTGACAAAGTTCTTCAGAGTTTGATCCTACCAGGTCGATATTTCGAGGGTAGTTTTAACCTTTGCTAGCTGTTCTGTAATAGGACTCGTTTTAGAAATACTTAATCCACCCTTACGACCCATTTTATTGACGAAACAAACTGTCTTGTTAATAATTTGACACATCTCAACTACAGTGGATTGAGCAATTACAATGGCAAGTTGTTTACATTGCGTGGAACAGTATGAAAGTTTCACAGTACATGCAGCTCAGCATTGCCAACGTTTCCAAAGCTTTTGATACGAAACTACCGGTAAATTTCTGAAATTGGGAAAAAATGTTATCTCGTTATTCATTTGACACACAGTGTGTGTATATATATATATATATATATATATATATATATATATATATATATATATATATATATATATATATATATATAAATCCATTCGGTTACACAAAAGTTACTTAGTAAAAAATGGGTCTTTTCCAGTCCCTGGATGAAATCATTTCAAGTGTTGAGAGGAAGCTAGAAAACAAATAGCAAGTCAGACACTCTTTTACCTGAAATGAAAAGTCAAAGGAAGATCATTTGTATTTTTTTTCTTATTTAATTGCTTAAGACTTCTATTCCGTCATGGCTGATTAAACGAGAGCAAGTTACCCATCTAGATTAACTAAAAGCTTTAGTTTGAAATTAGATGCATATTTCCGAGTTTGACAAAATGCACTGAAAGAAGGTTTGAGTTTGCATCAATCATTGTAAGAATAACATCCAAAGAATAAAAAAAGTGAAATCTTTGTGTTTTTAGGTCCTCATAAATGATAATAACTTATATATGAAAACTTAAATTACTATTCTATGATTTTATATCAATAGTAATGTGAAGACTAGCAAGCATATTTTTTACATTACTTTTGATAGAAGGTGTAAACAAGTAATAATGATAGTAAAAAAAAAATATGGTAAATGCAATCATATTTCGATTATATATAAAACCAAACTCCTATCTTTACATCATCAACGCTCTGATCCCCATCTGGCATCAATTGAAATGAATGGCTCTCGTCTAGGAGAAGCCCCATGTTTTGACAAGCTTCTGGGCTTGACCTTCACTCCTGATCTGAAATGGAACACATACATCAAGTCTGTTGCCAAGGTCGCTGGAAAGATGGTGGAATCCTTCTACCGCTCCAGAAGATATCTCACTACTAATGCAATTCCCTATCTATATAAAAGCCAAGTACGTCCAAGGATGGAATACTGCCGCCATATCTGGGCAGGAGCTTCTAAAAACAGCCTATCCTGCCTTGACAGAGTACAAAATAGACTTTGTGGCTTAGTGGGGGGATGCCCTTTTCTCTTCCCTGCAACCTCTCTCCCACAGAAGAGACGTTGCAAGCCTATCTTTGTTTTATCGTTATTTCCATGGCAGGTGCTCGTCTGAACTCCAATCTCTGGTCCCCCCCCTCGCCAATTTTTTACAAAAAACACCCGTCTAGCTGAATCCACTGTCAAAAACGTTCCCCACTCTTTATCTATGCCTAAATCAAAACGTAGATTCCATGAACAAAGCTTCTTTCTTAAAACTGCACGCCTGTGGAATCTTTTCCGTCTGCCTGCTTCCCTTCTGAATACAATTTGGATGTCTTCAAGTCCAACATTAAAAAATTCCAGATGAACCGCCCCCTTAAGTAGACACTTTAAATATCCACACTAACGTACTGTACTTACAATAACCCTTATCCCTGAGTGGCTTCCGGGCCTTGATAAGTGGTGACCACCTTGTAAAAAAAAAATAGATTTCATGAGGTCAATGATCGAAATATGGTTGCATTTGTGAAGATATTTACAATAATTTTTATTATTATCAGTAAAATTTACTTCCTTCCCACACATGAGTAAACTAAAAGAATAAACGACTACCCTTTAACAAAAGGCATCGGTCTTTGGAAGAAAAGTGAGCGGTCTAGGCAGTCAATAATGCAAATAAAAGCATTATAATTTCCCTTATTTCGTAGCAAGTGTGATAGTATAAAGTGAAGTAGCCCGATTTTTAATCAATCGGGTTTTAAACTTTGCTACATCTAGCCAGCCTGAATAGCCACACAACAGAGAATGTCTTTGTATGATTACTTAAATTATATAAAATTAAATTATATATATATATATATATATATATATATATATATATATATATACTAGTGCTGGGATGATTAATCGGAATTAGGAATCTGAAAAATCGGAAGATTTGGGGGTATTGAAATCGGAAAATTTGATGCCCATTTTCCGATGCCAAGACGATCCTTTTAATTGTCTTTTTTTAATTTTGTTTAAAGTAAAATCTTCCATTGCTGCTAATAATGATAAAATAATAAACATTTATTAATTTTATCATATCAGTGGAGCTAAAATCGATAGATCAGTCTCCACAAGTGTATTTTGACGTTTATGAAAATATCTGCATATTTAACATGTGTTTGTTACGAAAATCGGGGAAAATAACAACCTTATAGTTGGATAGTTAGTGATTTATGAAGAATCGGAAAAATATTTGAATCGTCCCATCACTAATATATTTACTAGTGTACTCATGCTGTCAAAAACAACGGCAAAATATTTCTATTGGTATGATGTCTAATATGTCAGCAACGTTAATGTATCTTACATTAAGAGAGATATAGAACAAGATAAAAGGGTGTATATTCACACACTTATATATATATATATATAATTACATAAGCAATAAAACTTCAAACGTGTTAACTAAAGCCTTCACAAACACTTCAAAAACACAGAGTTGTAAAATACATAAACTAAACCGATATTACGTTCATGTATAATAAACAATATGTAGTCGGTACATGTTAGCAGTTGACATCGAATATAAAGATAGACAATTTGTAAGCACCACGTTGGGTCATAATGAAAGTCAGAATATGATGACTTGTAAGAATATAAGTATATGATCTATGTTTTATTTAATCAAAGAAACCAATATTACTGTCTTAATCACATTGATTAGTAGAGGCTTTGTTCAATTATGGACAACAATATAATAAAATTGAATTAAATTGATTTATTTAAAATTATTTTATTAAAATGTGCCAATTTTATAGAAATAAGCGAAATCACAACATTGATGGAAAGTATTTGTGATCAAATGAAAAAAATCGACTAAAACAAAGCTAAAAGTAATAATCAATTTTAATTACTGTGAGACTCCAGCATTAATACTGTGGGCCTCTGATTTCTACCCATCAACCACTACTCTCATGAGCCTATCAGAGAGAAATGATTTAATAATTGAAGAGATATTTCCAGCTATACCGTAGCTAGAGATCTTGTGAAGTAGATCTTTATGTCATACCCTATCAAAAGTGTTTGCTATGTCAAGTGCAATTGCCTTAGAAAGGAAGCCTTTGTCGAGAGATTCACTAAATATAACCGTTAACACGTCTGCTTTAGATCTAGCAAAACGTAAACCATATTGCATGTCACTAGGAAGGTTATTTTTACTAAGGTGGTTTACTATTCTATTTAACACAGATTCAAGCAATTTACTAATGACATAGGAGACTTACTGGTCTGTACTGAGAGGGAGATGACCGATCAACTGGATTTGAACGTGGTCCACCCATATTGTAGGCCTATGTCGTTAATCACTTAGTATCAAAAGTGAATATATTTTTTTTTAATGTGTTACAAAAACTTAACAGAATATATGAGAGAGAGCGAGAGAAACAGAAAAGGGAAAGAGAGAGAAAACGGGAAAAAGGGACAATGATAAAGAGGTGAGACCAGGTTATTTCCAAATGTATTAGATTACATTTAGCTATATGAGTTTATTTGATTGTAATGCTTTGATGTATCTGCTTTTTACATTAATCTCTATATGTTGTCAGATTTTATCCATCGTTTTTTTTAATACATGCATCTATTATTATAAGGATGTTTGTCATCCACATTTAAAAATACCTTAATATGCAAGCTAAAAAAAACAGCAAAAAAACACAGATACATGCAGAAACATGAACAAAGACTTAGTAGCTATTATTGCAGAGATAGAAAGATAGGTAATCTCAGAATAAAAGAAGCATTAGATTACATAGAAATTTGTATAATCTTCAAGATAAATATTCTGAAAAGGAGTTAGTTTTTCTTATTTGCATCACAAGCCTACTGTCTGCACGTGGTGTTAAAAAGCTTATTTACAAACTATTTTATTGAGCCTTAAACGGACAGAAATTCCGTTAGCAACTAAAATATAGAAAAATATTAGAAAGCAAATTAAAAATAAATAACAAAACAAACATTTTTCAAACCTCGGAAACAGTTGTTAGCCTTTTGATCATCCCTAAATTTCAACTCAACCAAAAAATTGTTCTAGTGCAAAACGTTGTTTACATTAATCTGTCTCGGATGTCCTTGGGCAAGGTGTTTTCATCATTTCCACTTTCAAATTCATATTTACCGGCCTTTTTACCTTTTTCCTACCCAATTTTCCAACTCTAAACTACAATTCTGTGTATCCTATAAAGTCTAATTCTGGGTATGACTTTAAACTAGCATCTTTTTCGGAATAGAAAATTCACAAACGTCATATGTACATTCTGCTAAGTTAAATAATCTTAAAACTTTTGTTTTTGCAAAGAGGTCGCGATCTCCTCCCACCTACAGGAGCTGCTATTCCCAAATGGTCAGCTATCTGATACAAACACTTATCTTCGCTTACTTAAAGGTAACCAGATTTTATATACAAAAACTTAATATATGCAACTATCCACAAATGTAAATTGAAAAGAAAAAATGTGCAAACACGAATTTTGGATCGATATAAAATTTAATTTATCTAGTTTCATTACCATTTAAGTATAAGGTCATTCGGATGCGAAATTCTTTCGCATCCTTCATATTCACTAGATTTAATGCCCCCAGATTTTCTTCTGTTTTGATCACTGGAACATTTTATGCTTTCAAAACAAAAATCTAACAATTACCTTTAAAAATTGTGTTCTCAAGTCCGACATAAAGATCTCCTAGTTTTACAAGGCGCATCTGAAGAAGATTGGAGGTTACAAATAATTCAAATTATAAATACTCAGTTCAGAAATTCTTAAACCAGAAAAATTATTTTTAAAATTATTTATTTTGATCTTATATAAATAAAATAAATTTTTAAGGAAATATTATATAAAACGCAGAAACTTTATGTAATTTGTGCAAGAATCATGTTCTATTTGTAAAGATTGTGATCTCATAATAGCTTTAAATAAGGTGTTTCATATATATAAAGATGCATCATAAATCATTTCTAAAAAGTAAAGTGCTCTATAATAGGTTCTACAAGAATTAACACAACGTATTTTATTTAAATAATATACATTAGTGTCCGTTAGATGTATCCGGATTTCATCTTTCTGATTATATTGGATCTTCTCTAAACTAAATTTCCTGATACATAAAAATCTCTTTTAAGATAACATACCTAAACAAACAATAATCAGAAATATATCTTTAAAAAAAAAATTAAAAAAGCATAACAAAAAATATTTAAACAAGCAATAACAATGCACAACTTTTACAAATAGGAAATATATTTTATGAAGGAACACAAAAATGAGAACCGACTGACCAAAGCTGGTAATTTGTGCTTCTTTCGTTTTTTTCTCTGAGCATTTGTCTGTTGAAAGGAGCTGATCTCAGATGCAGAATGGCTAGAACGATGAAATTTGAGTACACTCAACGGAGACTATAATGTATAGTTTTAAATAATATAGGAGGGAGGGAGGGAGAGAGAGAGAAAGAGAGAGAGAGAGAGAGAGAGAGAGAGAGATGAACGTTAGAATAAATTACTATATTCCTTTCTACTCTTTATTCCTACTCTTTCTTTATTTCATTACACCGTTTTCCTATGTTCCACTGTGAATTTCAACATGGAGAGTAAGAGTGAATTAAAAAAAAAAACGATCTTCGAATAGTTTTAAGTGAGAAGTTAATGCAATGTGCGTGGAAAGAAAAAGGTGATAATTACAGTAACAGATTAATAATACTAGAGAGATAACGTTTGCTTTACGTGTTAATTGCTAATTACCACAAATTAGAAAATTTCCTGCAACAATTAAAAGTATCTTGTGCATTTCATTGTGTGCCATAACAATATCTATGGCAAATGTCTGCACAGAAAGAATACAGATTCAATTAGTTTTCTTATGTAACATATATACCCCAATATATATATATATAACTACTTAATTTACTCGCATAAAATTAATATACGAAGGTATAAATTTATGCGTAAACTTTAAGTATTTACTTCACGTAGGTAGAGCTAGTTAGTAAGTTATAAAATATATATGGCGATTAAGCTACACTGAATATTCTGCGTTTCATCCACTCGAGGACTCTTCAGGCTTATGCGCGAATTTTGTGGTAAGCCTTAAGAGTCCTAGAGTGGATGAAACACGGAATATTCAGTGTAGCTTAATCGCCATATATATTTTATAAATTACTATATATATATATATATATATATATATATATAATTATGTTTGTTAATAACCGATAATTTAAAAAACTACTGAACCGATTGCCTCGACATTTTGTGATAGCATTTTTATCTAATCTAGGCGTGTTTTTATATATTTAAGATGAAAAATATTACAATCATATTTTTTTTTCGAAATCGTTTCTTGGCGAAAGTCGATCATTTTGAACGCGACAAAATTCGTTATATTCTTTAGTTATAAGTTTACTCTCTCTCTCTCTCTCTCTCTCTCTCTCTCTCTCTCTCATACACACACTGTCTGTTCCTATTTACTTGCCTTCGCACGAAAGAAGAGTTAGGCACAAAGTCAGTTTTTGATGTGTGAAAAATCCATCTCCCGAAAAAGGAGTACTCTGAAGAGGAACAAAAATTAAAATTGCTTCAGTTAAGAAGAATCTCTCCTCCTCTGATCAAGAACAAAAATGGTGAAGTGTAGTTCACCCTCTGTTTCTCTCTCGCTCTCTCAATCTTTCTTTCTATATCTTTCTTGCCATCTGTCTTCGAGCTCCTTTCTCCTTCACTCACTCACTCCCTCTCTCTCTTTCTCTCTCTTTCTCTGTCTCTAATTCTCTCAGTCGCTATTTCTCAACCCCTCTCTCTCTATCTTCCTTTCTTTCTCTATTTCCATCTCCCTATTTCTTTTTCTATCTCTATCTATCCCTCATCCTATTTTCGTCACCTAAATTACTTACAGTGAATAAGGCATTGTCAAAACGCGGAAAAATCCTGTTTAGTCACTTTTATTACTTACAGTGAGAATAGAAAGTTATTTGAAAATTACTGCTAATAAGAATAGGAATAGCACCAGGAGGAACTGGTAAAACCTTTCTAATTTGATTTTGGCAGCCATTCAATCACAAAATGACATAGCCTTAGCTCTTGCTTCATGCAGAATAGCTGCAACCTTACTACCAGGTAGAAGATCTGATCATTTTGCTTTAAAATTACTATTAAACATTCAATTTTTCAAACCCTTATGTTCAATTTCTTCAAAATATCCAACATGGGAAAAATATTGCAAAAATGCAAACTTATGGCACACAAAAAATGACTTGAGGATTTTGATTGATCCTTGCAAGATTTGCGTGGTAATGTCAGACCATTTGGGAATGCAGTAATATTGCTTGCAGGAGATTTAAGACAAACGTTACCTGTAATTTCTCAATCAACACCAGCATAAATGCTTGCCTTAAATACTTTACTTTTTAACGCTATGTGAAAACATTAAACTTAACTTAAAATATACATGTCCAGTTGCAAAACGATCAACCCATAGAGAAATTTTCGCATTAATTGTTAAAAATTAATAACGGAAAAGTGTCGGCTGATCTGAATTAAGGGCGAATTTTGTTGCTTCATAACTTCTGTAATTTAATTACATCAAAAGAAGAGTTGGTAAAAAAGGTTTTTCCATATATTCAAATCATTTATAAGAATTCCAGTTGGCTGAGTGAACGAGCTATTCTTGCAGCTCAAAACAAAGATATCTATGAACTTAACGATATAATCCAGCTTAAAATTCCAAGTGAGGTAGTCACATACAAGTCTTTCAACAGTGTTGTGGAAGCAATTGAAGTGTTTTAATTATCCAACAGAATTTTTGAATTCACTATATTTGCCAGCAATGCCACTGCATGTACTGTAATTGAAAATTGGCATACCAATTATCATATATATTATTCCTTAATTGGAATTCATTTTTGAGATGAGCATTATATATTAATTTATTTTTATTTCGGACTATTAATCTCATCTTTATTAGGTGTCCAAGCCATCTCAGTCGTTAGATTTTGAGTGTCTGGAACAAGGAGTGGCTGCCGGCACGTCTAAGCACCTTTTGTTGGTGATTCTATCCCACCAATTGATGCCCATGATACGTCGCAAGCATCGGAGATGGTAGACGTTCAGTCTTTTCTCGTGATGAGCATACGTGGTCCAAGTCTCTGCTCCATACAGTAGGGTACTCAGAACACAGTATTCGTAGATGCAGTATTTTGTGCGAGAAGTAAGGTATTTATTGAACCATGCTCTTTCACGTAGTCGGTTGAAAGTAGATGCTGCTCTACCTATGCGCATTTGTAGCTCCTGTTCAATGGATACTCCCTTGTTGATGTTGAATCTAAGAGATGCAAAGTTCTCGACAGTCTCTAGTTTGTGGCCATTGATGGTGATTAGTGATGCGTCACCCTGGTGCATCACAACTGTCTTTTACACACTGATTACCAGTGCGAACTCTGCACAAGCAGCGCTCAATTTGTCAGGCAGCCCTGGAGTCCACTTGCGAAGTGCGAGACCAATGCAGCATCGTCTGCAAGCAGCAGCTCAAGTATTAGGACTCTTTGAATCTTGGTTTTGGCACATAGGCAGCCACGTCAAAAAGTTCTCCGTCAGAGCGAGTATGAAGGAACACACTGCCTAGTGCAGAAGAACTGATAAGAAGATGCCAAACAGTGTGGAGCCAACACACAAACTTGCTTGACTCCACTGCATACGGAGAAGTTGTCAGACATGTCATCTTTGAAGAAGACTGCGGCTGTCATGTTGTCATGGAGCAATCTTGTCAAACTAAGAAGAGTTGGTGGACAGCCCAACTTTTGACACCCAGGCCCTTGCAATGGTGGAAGATAGTTACGAGTTAAAAGTCTGATCAAATTGGCGTTGCGACTAAGTGCTTCGGATCCTCCACAATGGTGGGAGGGGCAATTTAGCCCCAGTGGGTGGCTACCACCCTCCTCAAACCAGGCAGCATCTGGTCAGTAAGGTGCTACCCCATCACGTCCACTGCTTCGATGGGGTGGTCAGACAATCATGGACGTAAATCATTCACCTGCTACAAATCACAATTCAAAGACTACTCTCCAACTCGGAAGTTGGAACATTCATACACTGTGCCTGGGTTTCACGCATGACCCGGATCTCAACCTTCATGCACAAGTTCTGCCTCGTAAGACTGCATTATTTGACTGTGAACTTGTCATGCTGTCTGTCAACATTGTCACTCTACAGGAGACCAGATAGGCTGGAACTGGCTCCATCTTGGAACAAAACTACACTTTCTTCTGGACTGGCAAATCAGAAGAGGAACATTGCATCCATGGAGTAGGTTTCGCAGTGACAAACAAATTACTCAGAGAACATGTAGCCGACACTCTGGTCAGCATTTCAGAGAAAATTATGACACTGAAGATCAACTGCGCTGATATACCAGTACACCTCATCAGCATCTATGCGCCAACACTTCCTAGCAAAGATCATGTGAAAGATGAATTCTATGACTGTCTCAACAAAATACTGAGCAGGATCTCAGCCAACGATCACCTCCTAGTACTCGGAGACTTCAACGCCAGAGTCCATGCTGCCTGGCCTGATATCATTGGTCACTTCGGTACTGGTAAAATAAATGAAAATGGTCAAAGAACTCTGAAGCTCTGTAGTTAACAGGGACTCTGTATTGCAAACACCTGGTTCAAACAGAAAATGTTTCATCGTGTCTCTTGGAGACACCCTCGTTCCAACACTGGCACTAATTGGATCTTGCATTGTGTAGAAAAAAAGACATTGGTTCTGTCAACTGGTCAAGAACCTACTACTCTGCCAATTGTGATACCGACCACTCACTCGTGCTGACACAACCCGATCTCCCGAACAAGAAACCTGTACCACATAAGCCAAGACCACGTCGTAGTCTCAACACGGCTGCAATGAAGAACAACGACAACAATTGGGTATCAAAAACTACAGCCCTTTTTAAATCAGATCTCATTTAACACCGGAACAAATATACTAACAGTATTTAATAACTAACAAGAAACTAAATACATAAACTATAAACTAAAAAAATCGAAATAAAAAAAATAAATAAAATAAAAATAATTCGCCCCCAACCCGCCTTCACTCACATTTATAGCCCCCTCCACCCAAAAAAAACTTATAAATACACCAAGCCTCAAAAGAAAATAAAAATAAAAAGGAAACAACAACAATCGCTCCTGATGATAATCGGATGCACCGATAGAAAGCGTTTGAAAGGAATATGGCTGAAGAACAACTTTTGGGCGCCATTTTATATAATATGCCTACCGAAATTAAAAAGACCGCTCGGCAAATGGAAAAGATATCCTGAAAGATTAGAAAAAGCAATAACTCCGTCGTATTCAATCAGACATGCTTGAATATATATATATATATATATATATATATATATATATATATATATATATATATATATATTAAAAAATTTGACTTGTTGCGTAAATGATTAAGCTTGAGTTAGAATGTTTGAATCAGAAAAAGGTTAGTTTTTAAAGCCTGTAAAATATCAGAAAATAAGATCCAAAATTATTTTCTATCTCTTCACTATATTACAACGAGATTAATAGAAACTGTATAAAATAAAGACAATTGAGGTAAACAACATACAGTTAGAGAGGGTGAGAATGATAGATTGAAACATTGCGGCGAGTCACTTGGTGAGTTAATTGCAAGTTGTCACTTGAACAGAATAATTTCAAATTTTGTAAAACATAACTCACTCCCAAAACGGAGGAATATTTTAGCCTGTATTTTATGTATATATATATATATATATATATATATATATATATATATATATATAAGCCATACAAAATGAATATTGATTAACTTATCTTCTGTATATATAAAAGGCAAAATGTGTGTGACCATTTCGTGTATGTCTCGCAAAGGCTTTTCTCGCACACACTCCCGAGGGGGTTACTATTGCTTAGAACTGTTTATATAGGGCGTAGATAATAATATGTAGGATTTGAGAACGCATGTAGCGTCTAGATTTATTTGCGTCGATTTTTACAAAGTTATTGCTATTTTGGCTTCTCGCATGTTGATTGGGCTTTTTAGTATAAATAAAGTGAAATTAAACTCAAACAGACGTTCTCGGCATTAAGCAAGGAAAAACGTCCAGAAGCAATCAGCTTTGATCAATCTTGTATATCAGACAGTTGCTATTCAATCCGACAATTGGGTGCTGCTTTCCCCTCCCCAACATCTGTTGGGGGAAAAAAACAGTCAAATTTCAGTAAACAAACCCAAACGCTGCATGACTTCTATTTGACCTTCTTAGTTAGGTCAAATGGAAGCAGCAGAGTTAACTTTTAATGCGCACCCCGTTTTTTATAGTTCAATAAATTAATTCAAACCTGTGTATATTGTATGTCGCGGTGGCCTAATGGGTAATGTCGCCTGGGTTTTTTTTTCACACATTAATTTCCAACTTAAGGGTACGGTTTCGATTCTCATACTTACCTACCAAAATTTTTAGTTACCAATATATAAATGTATGTATGTCTCTTTGCATGTCTGCCTTAAACATTCAATAGAGACGATGGATTTTACCAAGATCAGTATGTTTTAAAGTTCGACCTTTCATACGACAAATATCGAAAAATTGATTAAAAACATTAATATCTTCCCCTTCAACTAGGCACGTTTCTACAGGGGAAGGGTCACTTTTTTCGCCGATATTTTTTTAAGTTATCCTCTCTTTTAGATTGTCTAGCCTTAATTTTTAAAAATGTTAAAAACGTTCATTTTTCACCCCGAAATCAACGATTTTCGACAGGGGTGGGGGTCCACAAACACGGTCTTCTCATGACGACGACCGGTTCTACGCATGCGTCAGATGACCTGATTTACTTTAAATAGTTGAAAAACTGATTAAATTTCATGTACGTCGCGTTAGCTCAGTTGATTAGCGTGTTGGTTCGTTATCTAAACGTTTTGGGTTCGAATTGTGGTGTGAGATGTCTTCTTTTTTTTTTTCGATTTTTTAAATTTAAATATTGAACCAGTGTTATTTAAGCCATTTTTCACGTAACGTTCGTTTTTCTGTTTTTTTTTTTACTTCGTTTATCCACCCCGACCACACACCCAAAAACACCGGGTACCCACCGATTTTTTAAATTTTAATATCGAAACAGGCTTATTTAAGCCATTTTTCACGTGTTCGTTTTTCTGTTTTCGTTTGCCTTACGTTAGTTTTCTTTGTGTTTTGTTCGATGTTTTGATTACCCCGTCGCTTAAGTTTTAACGTTGTTTTCTATTTTACTTCGCTTATAATTATGCTTACGTCGTCGTCGTCGTCGTCACGCTTGTACGACTTCCGTGCGCGCACCTGTCAATTTGGTTCTTATTTAAATAAATTCAAACATCTTTCAGTAACTCATTCTGGCTGGCCGATTTTATTTTCAAACTTCGCCTTATGGCTTCGCGTTCGATCCTACCAACTTTTACCCATCCCTCCCCGGTTTCTTTTTTATTTAACACCACACACACCTCCAAACACCCGGGCAACGCCGGGTACCCCCGCTAGTCTTTATTATAAAATTAAGTTCATATAGATGTACAGGATTCGAACTTTATTTTACTGTACACGCATTAGCCGATTTGGTTCCAAATAACATCAGTTAAAGATACTCCCTTTTGTAGACACAGGCTCGAATCCGTTACAAGTTCCATGTTTGTTTGTGAATCTTCCCATTGTTAAAATAAATACTCATGTATTTAATAGCAGTATTACCTGTGCAAATATGCGTGTCAATAAAAAAAAGCAGCATTATTCACAAAATAGTACTTATATATATATATATATATATATATATATATATATATATATATATATTTGTCTTTACATAAGCAATAGTTTGTTGCTACACAGTCATGAGCACGTTTCGGTCTACTAGTATTCACTAACTAGAGACCTTATCAGGCAACAACCCTTATTTTCGAAATTCCGTTTTCCAAAATAAGGGTTGTTGCCTGATGAGGTCTCTAGTTAGTAAATACTAGTAGACCGAAACATGCTCATGACTGTGTAGCAACAAACTACTGCTTATGTAAAGACAAATGTAACCTGCTCTACTTCTGTATTGAGCACTCTTGCATGAACCTCGTTATGTTTCACTTGTTACCCTACCTTTGGAAAATAGCAACCTCAAATTATACATATATATATATATATATATATATATATATATATATATATATGTATAAGGAATGAAAAAATATACCAGCGGTGGTTGACGTTATGTTTAAAGAAAAAATAGAAAAAACCGAATGAAATTATTAAAAAATCAACGTTTCGTCCTTGTTTCAGAGGACATCTTCAGGATAATTGAAATAAAAATGTGATAAAAGAAAAAGTCATAGATCGTGCGAAAAAAGACAGTTTTTTAAAATCCAACCCATGTCGGGAAAGGATACGCACACATATTCGTCCTTTCCCGACATGGGTTGGATTTTAAAAAACTGTCTTTTTTCGCACGATCTATGACTTTTTCTTTTATCACATTTTTATTTCAATTATCCTGAAGATGTCCTCTGAAACAAGGACGAAACGTTGATTTTTTAATAATTTCATTCGGTTTTTTCTATTTTTTCTTTAAACATATATATATATATATGCTATCATATGTAATGGTGTAAAGGTATACGCATATATATATGCACACAAGTTCTATTGTGTTCCTATAACCACACATATGGCAAAGAAAATGGGATTCTGAGTCTCCAATAACAATTCAATTATTAAACTTCCCAAATGAATTTGAACAAAAAACAGTGTGTGTTCAGCACAAGTTGGCCTTATTTGAAAGCATTCACAACTGAAATCAATCTAACGTGCCGAGAGCGGAAAGCGAGGGTTCATCTCAAGTCGACGAATGATTGCTTTTCTCAGCTAACATTTTGGCAACCGAGTCTCATAAATTTCAATAATGATTTTTATCACTTCAATTAGGTGACACACCAAGCGCTAAATATTGGCCTACATTTTCAGTTTGTTGCATTAGGGAATTTGAAACGACCCGCAAATAATATTTAAGAAGAGCGTGCCCAAAAACGTTAACACACACACACACACACACACACACACACTATTTAGGTAGTTGCTAGTCTAGCCACACTGAAGAGCTGTAATACAGCGAAACAGTTTGTGGATGACTCTCTCTCTCTTTCTCTCTGTATATTATTATTATTATTATTATTATTATTATTATTATTATTATTATTATTATTATCTATGTAAATACAGTCATATTTTGCTACCAGGTGCAGACCGTTTCAGTCATATTTGATTTCATCAGGCAAGAAAAATTAAAATACAAAAATTAAAAAGGTTCCAGACTATTTCAAATTTTGAGAAGATAAAAAAATGCCATGACTGGCTTGAAGCAAAATTAAAATTTTAAAAACTTTGATTTTGCTTCAAGCCAGTCGTGACATTTTTTATCTTCTCAAAATGTGAAAAGGTCTGGAACCTTTTTAATTTTTGTATTTTAATTTTTCTTGCCTGATGTAATCAAATATGACTGAAACGGTCTGCACCTGGTAGCAAGATATTACTGTATTTACATAAAGAATAAGAAATAAAATATAATTTGCTCTCTTTGATTGAGCACTATCAACGGCCCTTGTTGAAATTCAATTATTCTTAATTTTTGGATATCTTTCTACTTGCAATAATATATATATATATATATATATATATATATATATATATATATATATTCATAAGTTATTTAGAAAAAAAAAAACAATAATGCCTTTGATTGCAGGTTCTACAATAGCCAATAAAAAAACCTGCATAAATAAGTCTGAGTAGCCCCGTCGGTATTCCCTGTTGAGGGCTGAGGGCACCTCTGACAACAAGCAATAAACTTATTACTCCCGAAAGTAATATAAAGTATCTTATTTAACAATTGTTAATTACATTATCATCGTTATGCCATTTTTTTTTCAGTCTTTGCGTACTTAATGATGCTGAAATTGATCTGCAACTATCAGCCGGTTTCTATCCCAGCGTTTGCATGAACAGATCGATGAAAGCCTGGGTATACCCACTATACACTGAAACGTACAGTTTTCAAATAAAATACTACATATATGTTGTAATATTTTTGCTATTTATATTTTTTAGTAATAAATTTTATCAGTATGAGTTAGCTCCCCTGGATAATATTATAATATAATTTAATAAACGATAAACTAGCACATAATTTCAAATCATGTATTTATGGAGTAACGTTTAACGCACTCGACTACAAGCTCTGTGATGGTGGTGGGTGTGAATCCTGGCCCACTCAACCATGCTGAAGAGCCGTAGTGCAATAAAACACATGTCAGTGGACAACTATTTTATCTCTACATATATGCACTAGCAGGAAAACCCAACGTTGCTCGGAATCGAATGAAGATCATTACTCTGTACTCTTTCACTATACTCATAACGCATTACTTTTGTCTTTTTACTGCCTCCTTTCCCTGTTTCGCCCTCTAATATAATCGAAATGAGCCGAAACGTCAGAACGGCTCTCTAAATTAATGTCTTAGAAAACTGGTTTGAATTTCATTCAAATCAGATCTACACATTTGAACTTTTAAAGGAGTTCTGTTTGAATGGGCCACTTAGAACTCTGGTCCACAGACATCTGGGACCACTAACATTGTTTTTTCTCTAAATATTTTCTATATATAATTTAATTTTCATGAAAATGAGATATATATTTGAAATTTTAAGGGGATTATTCCCTCATAGCTTACTAGAGGCGCATATAGAAATTCGGGAGCGTTTCCATTGGCTTTCACAATAAATTGTAGATAAGAATACACTTTTTTGATTTTATGTAGATTCGCTAACCTTCATTTTGATAGAGAACGCAAACACATGACAAACAAGAATTTAATACTGTTAGGTATACATATATATAAATATTAGTGATAGGAAATTTTCAGTATTTTTCCTGATTTCAATACTATTACCGATTCCTTACTGAATTGTCAATTCCGTTACAATTACAGATTCCAATTCCGATTCTTTAAAAATCTTTTCTATTTAACTATGAAGCAGTTATTTCTTCTTGGATTACTTAAAAATCATTAAATATTTATTATTTGATCATGACTACCAGCAGTGGAAAAAGTAAATAAAAAAGACAATTAAAATGAATCATTTTTTGGCATCGGAAAATAGCTATCTATTTTTTCGATTCCGATACCCCTAAAAGTCCCGATGTTTCTGATTCTCGATTCCAAATCGTCCCAACACTAACATATATATAAATTGTATCTTGATAAATTAAAACAAATAAATTTTGCAACGGAGGTTTTCTTACTGTATTTCCCTGTGACATACGTTTTATGAACTACTGTCATTTTTTAAGTTTTTAATATGTTCGTAGCATCTTTTTATCAAGTGCTTTTTAATGTTCATATAGATACCAAGGAAGTCCCTCTGAAGATCTGAGTATTCGTTGGAATAGAGAATTCAAACAGGGAAAGAAATAACATGGTAACTTGAAAATTGAGGCAACGAATTATCTAATTTTGGAACACTAATCAGATTCTGTTAATATACATGGGATTTTTGACTTACATCATCAAGTCATAGTTTCGGTCTATATGATCTCCGTAAACTACTAACCTATTAAACTAAGTTTAATAGACTAGTGAATCTGATGAGATCACATAGACATATCGATCTAAGCTAAAACAAAATACATATATACAAACAACAGCTTTACTAATAAGCACTTTAGTACCAAGCATTATTGTAAGGAGTATATACCGACTGATTACCTAATAATAAAAATACTAAACTCTCTCTCTCTCTCTCTCTCTCTCTCTCTCTATATATATATATATATATATATATATATATATATATATATATATATATATAAAGATGTTATAAAATAATGTTTATTATGAATATATTTTCAGTGTCTTATTCCAAAATATTTCGATAATTTATATAATTTTCAAAAATTAATTGAAGGTAATTTTATAATTCCAAATTAGATTTACCTTCTGAGAAGAATATTTTTATTTGAAATGTCTAGATTGAAAGGATACTCATGGATTTACTCTCTTCGTGGTATATCAAGAAAAAGATAATATGTAAGAATGTATTTGGTTATTTTCGCGCTTTTATTAACTATAAATATATTTTGATATGTGTATAAATATATTTAAAATAGAGCGAAAATATCCACTATGCATATATATATATATATATATATATATATATATATATATATATATATATATATTCAGACTCTAAATATTATTCTGAATTTTAATCTCGTTGCAATTATTCCCTAGATTCATACAATTTAATTAAGGTTCAATATCATCATCATATCGTATGAATCCGAAGATTCTATTGTTGCCATTGGTATATATATATATATATATATATATATATATATATATATATATATATATATATATATACAGTTTTCTCCTGGTGCACCACGAAGAGTCCCCAACTAGAGCAGGCAATCAATCGATTTGATTGAAAAATGGGCGATTTCACCAATTTCGATGACAATAAAAATATGGGAACGTGGAAGATTCGTTGATCATCATTCAATCACGGGAAATGTTGGGTATTCTTTCTAGTATATATATCTATCTGTCTCTCTGTCTCTCTGTCTCTCTCTCTCTCTCTCTCTCTCTCTATATATATATATATATATATATATATATATATATAATGTTGGGTATTTCTTTCTAGTGTGAGTATTTATATATGATAGAGAGAGAGAAAGATATATGCATACACATTAATTTCTTTCTAAGATAACAATTTTTTCAATATTAGAGCTTGAGATCATGATATTAGTTGTTACTTTTGATTTAAATTTACTCCAACTAATATTTGAATATTAGAAGTACTGGCATTAATAATATCCTTATGCGGAATCTGTGTTTAGTGAATTAATTCCAAATACTGTAACATGTGTTTTTTAAGGTCAATATTTTAACAGTTTATCTCCTGTTTACCCGATTTATGCGACAGTCAATTTTTATTGTCAAAAGAATACACATTTTTAGAGTATTCTATCTGTGACTGATACGCAATTTTGTAGTTTCTATAAACGATAAAAAGATTCTAAATTTTCTTCGGCTCAAGTATGTGAATCTTGAACAAGTGTTAACTAGTCGAGTAAAAGTTTTCTTTCTTTCTTCTACAGGTTTTATTCTGAGAAGTTAATTAAATTGCATAAATCAATATAAATTACTTAAGCCGAGTTCAAATTCAAAGCGACCTTTGCAGTGTGATAAATATATGCCAGCTTTATTGGACAAATGGGGAAACTAAAAATAACATTTCTATGCATCTAATGTTCAGATAGGTGAATCTTTTAACAATCGGACAACCAGCCTTCAATAATGGGTCCAAGTTACTTTCGATCCATTAAGTTAATAGTTTTGCTTTACATGGTCAGCTTAGAATTGCTCTAACGTGTGGTCGACTCTTTGGTTCCATGCATTTTCCACAGCAGATAAAAATGGAATTCAACGAAGTGATTTAGTGATTAATAATGTAAATGAATAAATGCGAAAAGTCCATTTCTCGCACTGTCAAATTAAAATGCCTTATTTCAAGTAACTTCAACTTACACAATAAAGACACCATCTTTTTATATATTACATATGTAAATGGATATCTGTCAGAAGGTTAACTAATTTGCATATCGCTTTGAAAAAGTTAATTTCATTCATTAACCATTATTTATTATTATTATTTTTTTTAATTCACTGATTTGTTTCATTTTGATATAAAAAACAGTTCTGTTTAGTAATATTGTTTTATTTTGTGGACAAATATTTACTATTAATTCTTTTGTTTGCGGACTGGTACTCTTATCTTCTATAATTATTATTGCTGTTTCACCACGTTTCGGCCAACTTATCCTCTGGCCTTCTTCAGGTAATCAACCGTGACTGGATAGGAATTCTGAGTCTTGTAACCGTATCCTCAATAATTAAACGTGGTAAAACAACAACTATGAAAATAAGGATAACAGTTCTCAAAAAAAAAATAAAATAAAAATAAATACACAAATTAGTCATCTCAAAGTATTCCAATAAAAACAATCTACAAATATTTAGTATTCGTGTGAAAATGTTCCTTTCCATCCTTTGATCTCATTACCAACAAGTTATGTTCTATTGTTGAATTGCAAGTAAACCCTTTCTCCAATCCCCACAGCCACTTGCATTTGGCCAGACAAATTGATTTCCTTTTTTTACTTTTTTATCATCACATTTAAAAGATGAATAAATTTGTATCAGAATCAAAAAAATGTTTATCTATATGAATATATGAAAAATTTTTTGCATTATTTGGACTACTGTTCTCATTAGAAGCGTTATTCTCACAACGTTTAGGCCGATGAAACCTCTGACTTCTCTAGCTGTATTTTACGAGTTTGGTAATCTTTCTGTGGAACTCGGGAATCCGTATGAAACCCTCTATTTAATCTACAAGGGTAGCATGCTTTCATTCTGTCAGCCATTACCAGGTAAAAGTAATAAAGTAATTCGAAATTGTATTCTTAGTATCGCCTGCATTGATGATTGAATCTTTAATCTCCAGAAGAGTGTCACTTAAAACTGAATTTACTTGGTACTTTATCCATTACGCCATAGATCAATTAGTTCCTTTCAAAATTCTGCATAGATTCTCGAGTTTGACAAAATACAATTGAAAAAAAATTGGAGTTTACATCAACGAAAACGTTGAACTTTTAGTTCGGTGCGTTTAAATTGACAATAATCTAAAACTCGGAAACTCAACAATAGTCGAGCTAAACAGCTATTCGATTCACTTTAATGCTATTAAACAATTCAGATTATTCTGGAATTAAGGAATATAAGAAAAATATCAACTTTGTCCTAATAGTAGTAGAACAGAAATATGCCTATAAAAAGTACGCATTTAGCTAGATGAATTCCTTCAAGAATGAAACACAAACGTTTTATTTGTAACTAACTTTCTATAAGTGTATGTTCATGGTATTATTGAGTTCATATTGGTTAAAGAAGATGCATTTAATCTGATGAATCTCTTCACAAACGTAGATCATGTAGATCGTGTAGCTCATTTGCCAAAGTATACTTATATATATATATATATATATATATATATATATATATCCTTCAGAATGTGAGAAAATATATAATTATTTCCACAGTCAGACGACGTTGACTGTCATAGCTTTTGTGAACTGTGGCATTGTCTAGCTGTGGAAATAATTATATATAGGACTACAAATATTAGTCTGAATTTTAACTCTCTAAGTATTCGTTAGATCTATACAGTTTAATTAGCGTTTAATGTCATCAGCGTCATATTGTATAAATCCGAAGATTCTGTTGTTGGCATTGGTTTCACCGATATTTTTTCTATTCAGAATATTTTCTAAAAAAAAAATCATATACTTATGGGAGAAACCACGTGAAGGTGGCCAACGTCGTAACTGAAAGTGAGTTTTTGGTAAACGAACTGGATTCGAACTGGGGGCATCCAAATTATCAGACCGTGTCGTTAATGACTGAACCACTGTCTCTTACAGCATTCAATGTCAAAATAATGTTATTGTATATAAGAATTTTCTAAAAAAATCAAAAGCATTAACTTAGGTAGGTAACCCATGTTCAAAGAATGTAATTTTACTCATCTAAACACCCAATGTGCAAATGTGGATATGGATAATAAATATTCATAGATATATACACATCTCTTCACGTATATACATTGTCCGTGTATGCACAGATCGTGATGTTAATATATATATATATATATATATATATATATATATATATATATCTTATAATATAAAGCTCAATGGGTGTGTGTGTGTGTGTGTAGTCACGGATAGGCTCCTATATGGTTGACTATTTTAAAAAAAACTAATTACATATAATGATAGAACATGTATCGAGACACAAGAATGGGTATGTTTGATCTGGTAGAACGGTGGTTCATTAAAATTGTGGGGTGTGCGTTCGCACCTGGTCCACAAAGTATGGAAATAAACATTTAAAAATTAAAAAAAAAAACGTTTGCAAGTGTTTTTGATATAGATGTACTTAATAATACGTTGATAAGTATTTTTAACTTAAATAGGGATGGTATAATAAAATTGTGAGGTGTGTGTTCGCGCCTGGCCTCCATAGAATGGAAATCGGCACTAACTTTAATAAAGACTTTTCATATCTATCTGCGTAAGTATACTTTGATAATTGTGTTTCAGTTTGAAGAAATATGGTATAATAAAATTATGGGGTGTTCGTTTGCACCTGACCTCCATAGAATGGAAATACGTCACAAAGTTTAACAAGGTTTTTTAATATAGGTCCACAGAATATTGTGATAAGTATTTCAGCGTGAACAGGTATGGTATAATAAATTATGGGGTTTATCTATTTTGTTTTTACTTTCATCATATTTTGCTTTGGTTTTGATACCCCCAAATTCAACCCAAATTTACAACCCTTCCTTTTCATAACCTATCATACTTTCCTAAATCAGAGTCCATTTTCTGTAGGCTGTTTTTGAACCCAGTCAACGACGGGTACTTTTGCTAGTATATATATATATGCACAGATCGTGATGTTAATATATATATATATATATATATATATATATATATATATATATATATGCATGTGTGTGCTTGTATGTCTATATTGTGCCCTTTGCGTGCATTACAAATAGGAAATATTAATCTTCTATTTTGGGCATCTCAAGGAAGGCCCATCAAAATGGTACGTACTTCTGCTCGGGTCTTCTTCAAATACCACCATCGAGTCGTGTTTCAACTCCCCCTTCCCAATTTCTTGATTTCCAGTACTATTTCAGGAGTTTCTCTACCTGGAGCTCCGGCATTTTCAGAGGAAGAGGAAGAGAATGGGGAAAGATGAGACGAACATGGAAAATTATGATGATGATAATATTTCCTCTGGTATTATTTATAACTTTGATTCTGAGATCCTTCCATTAAAAAAAGTAAAAAAAGAGAAATCGGTTTTTCATCTTCAACATTACATCATAGAAGTTTTGTTAATATTACCTTTTCTTCTCCTTTATTTCATTGTAGCTCAAAGACTATTTCATAAAAGAAAAACATTTAATAGGTTATAATTTTGCTCGTTCCTTTGTTTGCACACTTATTACGTTTTAAGGAATACATTAAATACGTCCTCAAGGACCTGAAAAGAATAGCCAGAAAATTACTATTTTCAAAACTACTTTTCTAGCGGTTTTTCAAGTTCATATATATATATATATATATATATATATATATATATATATACACACTAGCATGGATACCCGGCGTTGCCCGGGTATTTGGAGGTGTATGCTGAGCCAAAAAAGAAAAGCGGTCAATTTTTTTAACTTTGCCCCCTATTATGACCCCTTAACATTTATTGTTTTGGGCTCAAATCAAGTTATTAAGTTAGATCCATGTCCAAGGAATCTATATCTAAATTTTCACGTGTTTAGACCCAAAATTGTCGGAGGAGTTTGGTAGAGTTCTCTAAGCTCAAATCGTTGAACTTTTACCCCTTAATCGCCAAATTTCTGGCTGATCACATCGATTTTCCTAAATCTCAGTACCCTGTATATCAAATTTCGAGTCTGTAGACTCAAAATTGACAGAGTTATTGTGTAGGGAAATGTACACAGACAGACATAAAGACAGATAGATGGATAGATTAAACAAAAATATATACGTATACATAAATATATATGGAAACAATATTGTATGCCCTCTAAACTTTTTACACAAATAATATGCAAGTATAAATCATGTAGAATATCTGCATGAAAATAATTACACGTAATACTAAACTAAAGATGATCATCGCATAAGAAAACCGAAAAAAACTAATAGGGAATTAATTAAAATGAATGTTTAAAAGAATATGCAAATTAGCTAGATCTTTTGCAGATGAATGCAATTCCACGACCCATATATAAGAAAATTGTATTTTCTTTTTAAATAAATAGAAAAGAGCGTTCAGTTCGGCTGTCTTTTCTGTTTGCTGCTGTCCAAAGACCGGCTGCCGGTCCCTGTTGGGCGGGTGAGCCTTGTTTTTATTTTTCTGCCTCCCCGCGAGGCCACTAACTGTCTTGTTTTCGAATTATTTCAGTTTGTCTCTTTTCCCGACTCGACCAGTCTGCGTCTGAGGTGGTTGTTCGGAGTCATATCCAACGGAAACTTCAGCCAGGCCAACCGGCGGCTCTGAGCCAGGAAGAAGACGCAGAGGGGGAGGGTAGCTGGTCCGGGCTCCAGTGCAGACATGCCTAGCCCGGGGTCCGGTTCCCAGAGGGGGCTTCGGCCACCTCTGAGCACCGGATTAGGCCTCGGAAAAATTCTACCGCCACGTGGTGCGGGTTCTGCCCCCCCCCCCCCCCGCCTAACCCGGGTTCTGGCGGTCGTGTCCCCGACACGCCCGCCGGTTCAGGCCCAGTAGACAGACCACTAGGATAGATTAGTGTTGACCCCCGCACAAAACTCGGTGTTGTCCCCCGCACCGCTAATCTAGGGGAATCGGTTGCGTTAGGCAGCGACTCTCACGTAACTAGTCGTACTGCTGTTCCCGGCAGTAATAGTAGTAGCAGTAGATTTAGGCCAGCTGAAAGAGGTGTTCCGACTCGGTGGAATCACCAGAAGAACAGGGCTTTAACTGTCAGCCCTCCCGCCCATAGGAGAACGGACCCCCTAGGGTCGGGAATTAAACCAGCAACCTCTGGAGATGTCTCAATATTGAGGAACACCGAGTCAGAGCAGACGTTTTCGAACGGGTTGCCTGACGATAGGGATCACGCCATTAATATGTGTATACTGCTGGATGAACAGCTTAACGCCGCGTTGCAAGTCGACTTAGAATTTAGTAGCAGCGACAGCAGCGCAGATGAATGCAACAGACAACCGCTGCTACGACAAGTGAGAAAGTCGCGTCAACGAGAAAGGAAGGGGGCCGCTCAGACTGAAAACAAGAATAGGGCAGCTAGTACCACAGCCACAAAAGAACCGGCACTGACCCCTAAACCGTCGTCCCCAAAGGAGAAACCAGGAGAGTGGCCGACGTTGCCAGGGAGTTCACAAATAATAGACTCCTCAGGCTCAACTATTCCCCCAATGTCGCCGCCGCCGCCGATAATATCAACACCGCAAACGGCCGCGGCGGCAGTAGTTAAAGAATGGGGCCCCCAGTCGCAACTAACTCCCGGGGATTACCGCCGGTTATTCGATACAAAATATAAGGATTTGACCAACGGTAATGTTATTAGAGTAGAACCGAAAACTGTGGAACAACTCTCGAAGAGAATAATATCATTAGTCTCCATAGACACAAAGAAACGAGCGTTAACCGGTGTGCCGAAAGACAACATGGCGAAAATTCTGGGGGAATTAAATATCCCCGCAACCTATATCTGCCGTAGAAGCTATGCAGTGTGGGATTTACTACTGCCTAAAGAAGAAGACGCCATCAAGATGTTCAAATCGGAACACACGTGGCAACATATTCGACTTAAGCCGGAATATTAAAGTAAGACGCAGACGAACGTGTCTATTTTGGGAGTCCCCTGTATTCTCGGCCCTGAGCAATTCGGGGCCTTTATGAGTCAATATGGGGACGTAGAGTCCGTCATTCCTGTCCGTGGTCCCCGTAACCTTATGGTAGGGGACTACAACCTAAAAATGCGTGTTGACAAGGAAGGACTACAAAACATCCCCCCCCATGCTCAGGTGCGACATATGGTCGATGAGCATTATAGTAGAAGGTCGCAGGCCCCACTGTTGGAATTGTCAACAGCAGGGCCATATGGCACGGGAATGTCCGATAAGAAACCCACAGACAGTAGTAGTAGTAGTAGCAAAGCCGGCGGCAGTGGTACCAGCAGCCCCTGAGAAGCTAACCGGAGGGGGCAAAGAAGCAACAACGTCGGACGGCTGGATTACAGTGGTAAAGAAGAATGGCAGAACCACTAAGACCCCCTCCACAAGAGAGCAGCCCCCTGAGGTACAAGGTCGGCCGGTTCCCACAGTATCGTCAACGGTCTCTTCAACCAACGTTACCACTAAAGAAGTTGTTAGCGGCCAGAAAAGAATGCATCCGGTCTCCTCGTCTGACTCAGAAGGGGAGCATGATAAGGAAACAGCTACTGTGGTAGAGTTCCAAGTGCTGAAAAAGGAAACTAAAAAGAAGGCGAGAAAAAACAAGGAGGCAGGGTCCCGTTCCCCGTCCCCTATGAATGTAGAGAAGACTGTCTCTACGGTGCAGCCACCCAAAACCCCTACCCTAACCCCATCGGCTGAACCAAAATCCCCATCCCTTTTCGATACCCCCCCAACCGGTGCCCGCTCGTTGTCCCGGGAGAAGCCGGCGACAAAAACCAACAGCGGTAGAAGAGCCGCCTCTGTATCTCCTGTAAGGAGTGAAAAGACGAAAAAGCTCCCCTACCTTCCTGGAGACCGGATTTGCGAAGTAGACCCCCTTCACGCTGACGTATATAACGCAGCGCCATAGGGGTCTAATTAAGCCGCTTAGAGAAATGAAAATAATCGACGGGAAAAGTGTTACCAACCCTAAAAACTTCCCAGACGCCCCCCTAGTCATGACCTTTCTGCGGCATACAAAAACTGGATGCACGAAGGCCATGTGGAATATGATCGACGACGTCAGGGGGGCGATTTCAGATTTAAAGTTGGTGGAAGAGAGGCATGACTCCCTCAATCAGCTGGCGCCGAGATGCGAAGGTAGGGTTCCTATTTACGTCCACCCTTGTTTGTATAGGGCCCTTAAATTAACGTTTCCCCTGGATGTCGGAGATATTGCGCGAGATGGACGAGTAACGTCCGAGTTGCTTTCGGGCAACCTCACCCAGTCCTGCGGCACCCTTTCTAGCAAAGACTTTAGGTCGGTGGTTGTGGATATCTAGACACAATGGCCACGTCCTTGAGCTTGTGTAGTTTGAACGTTAGGGGCATGAGGTGCCGAAGCAAAGCCGCTAGGGTACTGAGGGACCTCATGTCGATGAATATAGATGTGGCTGCGTTACAGGAGACTCACTACGATTGTGTTGACGATCATCGGGTGCTGGAGGGGCATTATGATGTCTTTTCAATATACTGTGATAGTCAAAGTAGGGGGGTTTCTTTGTTAGTTAGCGTTGTTCACGCGGATACTGATGGTAGACTGATCGTGGCCGATGTTGCCGTGGCAAATAGAGCGTTTCGAGTCGTCGTGGTGTATGTGCCCAATTGCGTACGGGAGCAGGTTTCCTTTTTCCGGCGGTTGGAGGTGTTTCTCGGGGGTTCGGAACGGTTAATACTAGTGGGTGATTGGAATGCCATCCTTGACCCCAGGGTAGATAAGGTGGGCGGGACTAGCGGGACGGATGGGTGTGAAACCAGTCTGTCGGACCTGATGGGTAGATGCGATCTGGTAGACAGGTATCGGGTTGATCACCCAGGGCGGGAGACGTGGACGTGGCTCTCTAGCAGGCCTTCCGCTTCAAGTACTTACTTGGATCGGTTGTTAGTTAGAAGAGGCAACATAGAATACATATCTTGTCCCACGTTCCACTGGTTAGGCCACTCTGACCACAAACTACTTGTGGCCAGATTAGATCTAGATAGCAACTCCAAGTTAGCTGGGTACTGGAAGTTAAATACCTCCTTACTGGAGATAGGTGACTTTCAGGAAAGGCTAACTAAACACATACAGAAGGGATTAGTGGGGGCGGTTACCGGGAGTAAGTGGTGGGTAAACGCCAAATCTAGCATTAGAGACTTCTCTGTCAAATATGGCCAACGCCTCGCGCTAGATAGGGCCAAGGCAGAGAAGCGTCTAGAGGATAGACTATCCCGGGCGGTGGCTGGGGGGGATTCCCTAGAAATAGGTTTAGCTAAGGCGGACCTGAGTCGTTTGGCTAGCGAGCGATATCAGGGCCAGGTAGTTAGGGCTAGAATTAAAAAGATGCCCAACGAAGCTGTGAATGTTGACAAAGCCGAACGAGTCTATTCGCTCGGGCGCAAATCGGATAACTACATTCATAAAATTCAGAGCCCGGAAGGGGACTCCTTAGTGTCGGCTCGGGGGATTTGCGAGCGGTTTCGAGTGCACTTTGAAGATCTTTTTGCGCAGCTGTCCAGGCTCCGCGTCCAGGAGTTTGGCAACTATTTGGCTGGCTTGCCCCGCCTGGAGGCGGCCCGAGCGGCTAGTTGCAATGGTCGGGTTACAGAGTGTGAGGTCGTAGCTGCTATGAAGCAGGTCGCCTATAACAGATCACCAGGACTTGATGGACTGCCCTACGAACTTTACTTGAGGTTGTCGCACATGTTTGTTCCGATTCTGACGGGTGTGTTTAACCACTGGTTTGACACAGGATCTATCCCGAGTCAGGTTACCAAAGGAGTGGTCACACTTCTGAAGAAGAACGACACACATGTTGGGGGGATAGATGATTTTAGGCCAATCACGTTGTTGAATACGGATTTAAAAATCCTGGCCCGAGTGCTGGCGAATCGTTTGCAGATTGTTATCGCTAACTTGGTTGAACCGGATCAGAATTACGCTGTGAAGGGAAGATCAATTCAAAATAATTTGCATTTGATACGCACAGTCATAGAAAAATTAGAAGACGACACTGAAGCCGCGCTGATTAATTTGGATCAGTACAAGGCGTTTGATAGGGTGGATCATCGTTTCCTGATGGCTGTTTTAGAGACCGCCGGATTTGGATCCGGCTTCTGCAGATGGATTTCCATTTTGTACGCTCGGCCGATGGCAGTTGTGCAGGTCAACGGGGTGCGGTCGGCGCCGTTCGCGGTTTCTCGGTCGATGTGATAGGGGTGTCCGTTGTCGCCCTTGCTGTATGTTCGCGCGCTGGAACCATTCCTTAGGAAAGTGAGGACTAGGGTGGCTGGACTGGCCTTGCACGGAATTGCTCTTCCTGGTGGTGCGCGAGCCAGGGTTTCCGCGTTTGCCGATGATGTCACCGTATTTGTGTTGAGCGTCGTTGATATTATTACCGTGATTAAGGCTCTCAAGCGTTATGAACAAGTTACAGGGGCCGTAGTCAATCTCAGCAAATCCGTTGGCCTGAGGTTGGCCGCTTGGCGGGGCTCGAATGCTTTGCCTGGCGCATTTGTCTGGACGGATGGCCCGGTCCGTATTCTGGGTGTTTGGTTTGGACCCGGTCTATGTCTAGATAAGAACTGGTCGGAAGTACAGAGCAAGGTCGAAGCGTCTGTGAGGGTTTGGCTTCGAAGGGGATTGTCCCTTAAAGGTAGGGCGGAGGCATGCGCCACTTATGTGTTTCCGCTGATCCTTTACCGATTGGCTGTACTTCCTCTGCCTGCGATCCGCATGGCAGCCTTAACGCGTGCGCTCTTCTTACTGTTGTGGAATGAGCGACGGCCGCTTGTCCGTAGACAGGTCTGCACTCAACGTCTTGAAGATGGGGGCCTGGGGATGCCTGACCTGGCCAGCCACAAAAATGCCGAAAGGTTGGCGTTCCTGGGTAGAACTCTGATTGAGGAGTCTGATTGGGGTCCCGCGGTCGGTGCAGCTTTTCCCGACCTTATCCCCAATCATTTAATTGAATGCCAAAGAAGGCCGAGAGGGCAATCAAGATTCTTCAACGAATGCCGAAATGCGCTTAGAGCGATGCCAGGGTCTTTGGACCTTGCACAGCCTAGAAGGGCATTATATCGGGGATTAGTGGTGGGGACCACTTCGGACCCGCTTGGGGAGCGGCTGCAGCTGTCGGAGGGGGAGGTTTGCTCTCTGTGGAATTGGGCGCCAGGCCGGGGATACCTTAACAATTCCGAATTTTCCCTGACCTGGCGATTGGTTAGAAACGCTCTACCCCTCAATGACATATTGTTTAGAATTGGTATGGTATTTAGTCCCTTTTGTCCACAGTGCGAGGAAGATAGCTTAGAAACCGTAGAACATGCTTTTTATACTTGTTTCAAGCTCCGTGAATTCTGGGAGTATGTCAGTGAGGTCACGGCTCGCATCGTCCCCGATCAGGTGACGATCCTGGATTTAGCATCCGTTGTCTACAACGCAGATCCCTTGTGGCCTAGGGAGGAACGAATGGTGTTCCTAGCGACCTTGGCCGTAGCTAGACTGGTAGTGTGGGTTTCACGCATAGAGATAGGGCGTGGGGGGGAGCCGCCTTCTCATCGGGATCTGATTTTGTATTTTAAACACCAACTTAAAATCAAAATCAGATGCGATAGAAGGAGGTTATCTCGCTCACAGTTTAGTAGGAGGTGGATTCACACGGCTAGTTTATGTGCGTTCATACGAAACAGGCTTGAGTACGTGTTCCCTGCCTAGGCATGGCACACGCCGACCGTAAAAGCAACCCCCAGACCAGATCAAGATAATCCCGTAGTGGATCAGTCCCTTAGCTAGTTGGTATAAATGAGTTCCATGTCCCCAATTTTTATTTTTAGGTGTTAGGATACCTCCAAAGAAGCCCAGTCCTGATTAATTTATTTTAGTCCAAACCCATCCCGATGTTATTGTTCTTGGAGGTCACCGAATATCCCTCCCCCCCACCTTTATTTTGTCCGTAGCTGTGCCCACTCCCTCTTAGGAAGTGCTCCCTTGTTTTCGGCTGATACCGGAAAACAGGAAGCATTTTAAAATTAAATAGGCAAGGGTGGGTCCGTACTAACACATTCACCGTTTAACGTTTTATGTGGTTCATTTATTTTTATTACTGTTATTTTTCTTTATTTTGGGGTGTTTTTAAGGCTCTCATTATCCCCGCCCATCATCCGCATATATCATACACATCACAATTTCCATTTTGTCATTATTGCATTGTAAATATAAAGTCATTATATATTTTATTTAAAAAAAAAAAAAAAAAAGGAAAAAGTCATTGTATATAATTTATTGTTTAAAAAAAAAAAAAAAATTGTACATATTGTCATCTGGGGCTTTAAGTAGATCCAACTCCTAGAGTGAATGCGGTATTGTGGTGATTGCAACTAGTGATAGGGAATAGACAAGTGGACGACCCCCGACACCCATTTTCCCCCCACACCCTTTCTGGCCTCATGCCACATTTAAAAAGAATTAGTTGCCTGTTTTATATAATTTTAACCCTAAAATTCTGTAAAATTTCTGATTTTTCTTCTTAAATAAATATTTAAATAAATAGAAAAGAGGGTTTTTAATATGAATATCGATGCACACAAAAGGAAAACGAATTTATAGGAGTATAGATTAGTGGCCTGGTAAGGAGAGACAACCGAAGCTAGTTTGAAGAACACTAGATGTATAGGTGTAGGCAAATTTTGGCATATTTTATAGGTTTTAAAATATAGGTTCTTTTTTTTACCAATTGTCATAAAGTTTTAACGATAGTGTATTATAATTTTCAAAAAACCTGGAAATTTTTATGCAGTTTCGTCCCATAGAACCAAAGATATCAGCATTTCAATATTCAATTTGGCTACCAGTATAGATATATATATATATATATATATATATATATATATATATATATATATATATATATATATATATATATACACTGGTAGCCAAATTGAATATTGTAATGCTGATATCTTTGGTTCTATGGGACGAAAATGCATAAAAATTTCCAGGTTTTTTGAAAATTATAATACACTATCGTTAAAACTTTATGACAATTGGTAAAAAAAAGAACCTATATTTTAAAACCTATAAAATATGCCAAAATTTGCCTACACCTATACATCTAGTGTTCTTCAAACTAGCTTCGGTTGTCTCTCCTTACCAGGCCACTAATCTATATATATATATATATATTTAAAAAGCTTCCTTCAGTCTTGATAGACTATGGATACCCACTGTAAGGGTGCCTACGCATGAAATTTTTGTGGCAAGAGTTGCACAATCATCACCCATACCTCTTCTGAGTCGACATTGTTGAATACCAGTGGCAAGTGGAGGTTAAGGGCGACTGGAAACAATGCCGAAATAAGCCGATATATATATATATATATATATATATATATATATATAAAGAATAAAACATGTATAAATACATTTTTTATTCTTCAAATTTCACTCAACGCTTCGAACGGATATACACAAAAATAACTACCCTATATATATATATATATATATATATATATATATATATATATGATTGTTGAGCTGGATTAAATCCGACGATATGAAATAAAATGGAGGTGGAAGGACCTGGATACTCAACGTTTCGCCCGATTTATGCGGGCTTGTCAATGACCATCCCTCTTGAAGAAGCCCGCATAAATCGGGCGAAACGTTGAGTATCCAGGTCCTTCCACCTCCATTTTATTTCATATATATGTATATATATATATATATATATATATATATATATATATATATATATATATATATCTAGGTTCGATCCTCGGCTTGGGATGGGTGTTAGTCTAGCGGCACTGATGAGTTGTGAAACAACGAAACAGGTCTGTATGTCGATGACTAAAATATATTTTATAAAGTACCCCTCTTGGGTAGAGCACTATCGTAAATTATCTTACTCGCTACTTAATTTAGCTGAAAAAATGCGAAGCTCGCGGTTTGTTTACAAACAAACGTTTGAGCCCTCTACGAGTGGCGGACGGATGTTTATTTAAATAGACATTCGGACAGATTAATTTCGGCCACCAATTCCGTAGTCAGGGGGTAGGACTGCCGACTGTCATCACGACGGTTCTAGGTTCGATCCTCGGCTTGGGATGGGTGTTAGTCTAGCGGCACTGATGAGTTGTGAAACAACGAAACAGGTCTGTATGTCGATGACTAAAATATATTTTATATATATATATATATATATATATATGAATGTGAGAAAATAATTTCCCAAACTAATAAACTAAACTAATAAACGAATAATTATGAATTTTGAAATATATATTTCAGACAACTTTGTTAGTAGCATGCACATATTATTTTTATGCAAATTTTAACATTTATGAGGTCTCTGTCTCTCTCCCCCCCTCTCTCTCTCTATATATATATATATATATATATATATATAATATATATATATATATATATTGATCTACAGACTTAAAATTTGGTATGTACGATATTCAGACACGTGGAAATTTTTAAAATCTTTTTTCATCCGGAAAACAGGGCTGTTAAGTGGTCGAAATCGAAAAAATAATACGTGGGAGTCATTGGATTTTTGTCCATTTTCTAACTGCTTCACGAATGCGCATGCGTGAATGGTTCACATTACAGATTACTTATGTTAAGAATAAATATCGTTTAAAAATACCTTTTAAAGGTCATGTTAAGCTGTCATTGTGCTTGACTCACAGTCTTTAGATTTTGGTTTTGATCTCAACTCGAGTATGTTTTCTTTTTTATTAATTACAAGAAGTGAACGATTTAGAAAAAGAAATCCTAATACTTGCACGCATATGTTTCTGTTTCTGTATTAATTAAAATATAATATTTATCCGTACTTTATGATCGAGCAACGCCGGGCGGCGTGATAGTTTTCCATAAAAAATAGTTTTACGGTTTTTTTTAACAAGTGTAAAATATATATATATATATATATATATATATATATATATATATGAGAGAGAGAGAGAGAGAGAGAGGGGGAGAGAAATAAAAAGGAACAAAGCGTGTTATGTGTTCATCAACGTTTCGTCTTTATTTCGAGGAAGTCTCGAAATAAAGACGAAACGTTGATGAACACATCACACGGTTTGTTCCTTTTTATTTCTCTATTATGTCAGAATACTATTTCCATTATTTTCTTCATATATATATATATATATATATATATATATATATATATATATATATACGCACACACACACACACACACACACACAACGAGAAGCTACATACGTAATGCTTGAATTTTTTCTACTCTCAATGACAATGCGTCAATGTACATCTGACATCATTATTAATATGAACATATCAGAACCTCTAATTTAATCCTGCTGTTATATTTGTGTTATGGAGTAAGCTAATCTACCCATTTAGTACTGATAAACTTACCCAAAGCCTATGAATCTACTTGCATGTAACACGTTATTCAGTAAGGATTTGTGGCAGTTATGACCCCAAGAATCAGGATGTTCTGTAACATACTTTTGCTAATACACTTTTTGTTAACTCTACCATTGTGGCTGTCTTTTTTATTCGCAACCTGCAAGGCTACAACAGTTATAGAGATATAATACTATAATGCTTTTCATAATTCCATATTTGCTAATCCCAAGATCTTTGAAGCCCTAGAGGGAATCGAACACGCCATGCTTACTTCACATTCTACGTCGGTAATTGGTACACTACTCTTTCTGCCTACGGTTAGATTTGTTCTTTTATTGATGCTTATGCAAGGTTGACGTTGACTCTTACGGAAACGTGAAGGGCCTTTTTTTATTGTTTCTTTTTCAAAACTCTTTATCAGCAAAACTAATAAGAAAGACTCTATTAATTCACTTTGATATCTTTTACACAGGCAAGCGCAAAAATATTATCTTTCCTCTTGTAAGTTTATAAAGATTGGATTAACTTGGAGAAATCGTAGAATCTTTCTCATTATTTTGTGTTTATTTCATTTTGTCTTATCACAAAGGCATTGGAATCTATCTACCTGGTGTGTCACACATAGTTGCTGCTTTTGTTTGAAAAATCCATAAGCGTTTCCTTGTACTTGTCGCAGATTCTCCCCGGAAAAAGAATCATACGGATTCCTGGCAGCAGAGTTTTTGGATACTTTTGTCATCTGCTTTCTCTGTTAGCGGAATTTATCTGAACTAAGATTTAAGTGTGCCATTGAGGGGTGATGGTGGTGGTACTGGTGGTGGTGATGGGAGGAGCGGATTTAGCATCGTATACTCTTATCAGATATTTGTTTGTAGCTCAAATAAACGTAGTCATTGCATTTTTAAGATGTTTCGTTAGTGTATTTTATTTTTTTATGGCATATCAACCATTTTTTGCATTAATGCTAAAACACAATCTGTATTATAAACAATTCATTAATTGTTTTTTTTTTCCGGCATATCACCCTTTTCAAGTTATTTAATGCCAAAATGCAATACCTTTATTGTAAACGTTTAATTAATTGGTTTGATGAGTATGTCTTGCAGGATACTGGGACAATTTAATAGAAAAATGCAGTATCTATTGCAAACGAGTGATTCGTTTGGTCTGCCTGTTTTACGGCGTATCAATTTTTTTTTTGGAGGGGGGGTACTATTAAAGCCAAATATCTATTTCAAACGATTCATGGATTGGTATTCCTTGGTCTATTTAATGATGCCATCTTAACTCCTTTTTGAATTATTTTATTTTATAATCGGCAGCTGTAGTAAATAATAAGTTAAAAACAAGTTTTTATTTTACCCACAACTGAGTAGAATTGTGGGTTCATACCTTAACAAATAATATTAATACGCAAGTGCGATTTCCTAGTCTGCCATAGTATCCATATTGCCAATCACACACACTCCTAATCTCTATGACACAGTTTAATCATCCGTTGATACTGTTCAGGTAAATGTTATGCTTAATATAATGGAAGAAGATATATGAATAGATATTAAAATCTCCCCACGCACATGTATGAAAAGTGTAAAATACTGAGTATTGCTATATAATGATATTCAAAGTTCTGGCAATATTCATAATGATTAGAACAGCAACAAGGTCACATTCTCTTTTTCTTTCGTTTTTAATTCCTTTTTCTCCGTCTCCTGTATCCATCTCTCTTTCCCTTTCTCTATTTTTCATTTTTTACCTCTCTTTCATTCACTCTATCTTTCGCTTGTATCTATGTTTCCCTCTATTTCACTATCTCATATATATATATATATATATATATATATATATATATATATATATATATATATATATATATATATATTAGTGATGGAACGATTCAAAATTTTTTCTCGATTCCGATCTAATTCTGTTCTAAATTTCCGGTTCGATTTCCGATTCCGATTCTTTTAATATTTATAAATATTTAATTAGATATTTGTTGGGGGGGGGTGTAAATTTTTAAATTATTACGTAAACCCCTGGGTAATTTCCAAGTATATTTTTTCTCAAATGTTTTTCTTATAATGTATTGCAAATTGAAAGACAACAAAAGGTATATTTTGATTTTAAACAAAGCTAAATTGTATCAGTTCATTGTTAGTATACAACATGCTACTTGGAAGCTTTCATAAACAACTGAAAATAGTCGACGATTGGTAGGTAAAATGAGAAAACGATGTAAGAACAAAATATTAACAACGCCACCCCCATATTGTTACGAACAGATTTCTAAATAATAATGTTACTATTTAGAAAACCATTTTTAACGCAGATAGGGCGTTGGGCTTCGTTAACTATTATGCGTTTCCTTCTATGAATGTTTAAATTTTATTTTACTTATATGAATTTGGTGGGTTATTAAATTGATTTGCTTTGCTGTAAAAAAAGACAAAAACAAAAATGAGATGCAAATAATAATAACTAGTTGGACCTGTGGAAATTCCACAGAGGACTCATTCATATGTAATATATTGATGTTGGCATTCATGGCATAAATAAAAATGATCTGATATTATTGTAACTCTTGTTAAAACTGCAAAAGTATTTATCTAAGCTAGTAGGGACGCCCGGCGTAGCCAGGTCATAAAGTACGCTTAAATATGATATTTTAATTCATGCAGATTTAGTATATATTATTACAGAATTCGTATGTATATATATATATATATATATATATATATATATATATATATATATATATATATATATAATTTCGTATATATTATTATATAGATCTATCGATTTTTATATATTATAAAGTTGCAATAAAAAATATATCCATATGACTTGTGTGCATCGGCTTGAGTTCCTTCAGCTATAATCGAAACCGAAACCAAAATTTATGAAGAATTCTCGATAAAAAAAATTATAAAAATAAATGGATCACCGGAGTTCCATCAGGTATAATCGAAAGGGAAACCCAAACTAATGAAGAATTATTGGTAAAATTATTTATTATAAGAAATGGGAATCCACAACAATTAAACAACAGTCACTTGAATGTAATCATGACACACAAAATAAATAACACACACGCTATCGTATTAATATATAGTATTGTTAAAAGTCATAAAAACCACGCTCCTTTCCTAGTACTAAATGAAAAATATAGCCACTACATGTGATTTTATGATTTTGCTAATTTGGCCCTAGAATTAGTGGTAAGAATTACTTAACTGCTTAATAAGTTATAATCTACCGAAATGAGATCAGTTTACATTATATTAATATGCACAACTGAACCTCCATTCTAAATTCTAAAATAATGTTTCAGTGTGCTCACACATAATCGCCTTAAAAAGTAGAATCTCATATGTTTTAGGTATTTTAAATGTAAATAAAAGTTTTTTTTAAGTTAACAAACTTCTCAATATTTGCTCCTCCAAAGTTTTGATAAACTTCTGAGATTTTCATGTATACTTTCACTTGTGCCAACACCAAACAAAATATAAGGAAACATGAAATATTTCACAGGATGTGGTGATCAGAGAAAACCAGTGCCAAAAAAAAATTCCAGGCATGTTAAATCTTTGATATTAAAGTGTGAAATCTCTAATAGACACCATGTGGCCATTTATCAAATATATGTGAAAAGCTTTTTAAAATCTTTGATATTGAATAGGCAAATGAACTCTAGAATATTTACTTTGCTTACAATAGAAACTAATAAAAACAAATTAAATGAGGTTTGGAGAGTCTACATCTGGGAATGGATTTTTAAATATGCTTGGAATAACAATTGCCACAGTAGCGAAGGAGTTCCCTGTGTCCAAAGAGGTGTTGTAAAACTTTAATTATTTCAAAAGAAGCAGATGTCAGACATTCCAATGTACAGCTGGCGCCAACGAAATTTACCCTACCCAGCCCAGAGCATTTAAAACTTTTTAATAGTCACATAAACTCCCTCGGATGAGGGCACATAGACATTTTAGAGAATAGAAGCACAACGATTACAAAGGCAATAGGCAAGTTATATCTTAATAAATGGCCAATAAATAAAATAAATTAAACTCTGCTAATCAATGTTAAATCTGTAAATGAAATTTATAACCCATTCTGGGACCTTTCTGAGTCATGTTTTAAAGGAACAACTTATAATAAAAAAAAAGAATCTGTGCTTGTTTCATTTTTTATTTAAAAATTTTAAAGAATCGGTTTGGAATCGGAAATTAGACTATAATTTTTCCGATTCCGATACCCCAAAAAGTTCCGATTTTTCCCATTTCCGATTCCAATCGTCCCGACACTAATATATGTATATGTGTATATATATATGCACGCGCCTCTCTATTTTTCTGTAGTATATTTGCCTCATTCTTTTTCACTCTCCCTCTCTCTAATATATGTGCTTCTCTTTCTTTTCATCTTCCCCTTTTGCATCTCTTTTTTGCTCTTATATACCCCTTCTCTCTCACTCGTATATTTCTATCTATATAAATATCTTTGTGTGTCGCTTATATATATTCATATTTATTTTAAACAAAGTAAAACCATACAATGAGCGTGCAATAAGTAATGCCCCTGACCCACTTTCAGTTGTCTGATCTAGCTGAAATTTTGCATGTGCAATGATTTATATCTCTACGGGTTATGTGGCAAATTACAGCTCTGAACTAATTGTGGTTTCTGTTTTACAGGTGTTTGAACTGAGTCAGGTGTGAAATGGAGCCTGTTGAATGTCGAGCAGTGATCCGGTTTTTGTATTTGAAAGGACGCACACCGCAGGAGACTTTTGATGAAATGAAAGAAACTTATGGTGATAATGCCCCATCATATGACCTTTAAACCGCTGGTATTGTGAATTTGAACATGGCCGGAAGTCTGTGGAAACAGCTCCGATCTAGTCGCCCCCCTTTCTGTCATTGATGAGGCATCTGTCCATCAAGTTGAGGCTTCCATTTTGAAAGATCGGTGCATTACTATTCGCCAAATAGCCCAAGATGTCAAGATTAGTACAGGGTCTGTGGAAACTATCATTGATAACCATTTGCATGTGCATAAGGTGTCTGCCAGATAGATGGATTCCCAGGTTGCTCACACCATTCCAGAAGTGAGAACGCATTGAGTGCTCAAGGATGAATTTGGAGATGTGCCAAGAAGAGAAGTTTTTCAAAAGACTGATTACAGAGGATGAAACCTGGGTCTATCACTATGATCCAGAGACCAAAGCCCAGTCAATGCAGTGGAAGCACTTGGACTCACCACCTCCAAAGAAGGCAAGGGTGCAGCCCTCTGCTGGTAAGGTCATACTCACAGTCTTCTGGGACCAGGACGGAGTAGTGATGACAGATTTCCTGGCAAAGGGTACCACAATTACAGGAGCCTATTATGCCTCTACATTTGAGGAAATTAAGAGAAGCTATCAAAATCAAGAGGCGGGGCAAGATCAGCAAAGGTACCCTCCTCCTGCAGGACAATGCTCCGGTCCACAACTCGCATGTCACCAGATCAGAAGCACGGGCGTGTGATTATGAAATCCTACCCCATCCTCCGTACTCTCCTGACCTTGCACCCTCTGACTTTCACCTCTTCCCAGCCATGAAGTTGTTTTTGAAAGGAAAGCGTTTCCCAGATGATGCAACCTTGATTTCTAAAGTCACGTTGTGGTTGGAGAACCAACCTTGGGTGTTCTACAAAAACGGTCTCCAGAGCTGCATCAAACGATGGGAGAAATGCATAACTCTGGATGCTTCCTATATAGATAAAGACTAATAACTGTGCCAAGTTTCGTTGCTCTGCTGCTATGGGAAGTGGGTCAGGGGCATTGCTTATTGCACGCCCCTCGTATATTTACCTATATCTTTCACTTTTCCTTCTTTCATATATTTTTATGCCACTGTATCTCTTTTTCGCATATTTCTCGTCGTTCGTTCCCAATTTTATATATTTATCTCTCCCTCCCTCCTGTATTCTTTATTAATTCATATTGTCTTATCTTGTATATCTACCTTCCCTTTCTCTCTTACGTACAGTGATGATCATATTTATTGGCACGGTAAAATAAAAGTTAAATTTTGTCTAATAAATTCTAAAAAAGGGATTAAATTAAAGAAAATAACAAAGTATATTATGTATTTTTAACTGGCCTTTCCGATGCAGCAATCGGATTTTAGAAAAAATAAATAACAAAGGAACAACAAACATAATTGCAAAAAACCCTTGTTCAAAATTATTGGCATGATTTATTTAATAATCAATTGTATAGCCTTTGGCCTTGATTACCTTCCTCAGTCGCTTTTCATAGTTTACAACCAAGTTGTTGCACTCTTCAGTAGTAATTTTAGCCCACTCTTCCTGACAATAATCCTCCAATTGAATAAGATTCTTAGGCTTCCTTTGCATTACCCTCAATTTTAATGTTCTCCATAAATTTTCAATTGGATTAAGGTCTGGGCTTTGTGATGGCCACTCCAAAACATTAATATGATTGTCCTCAAGCCATTTCTTAGTCAGTTTAGCCGAATGCTTTGGGTCATTATCTTGCATGAACCACCAACGACGACCAAGTGAGAGCTCTTTAGCAGAGTCTTTCAGGTTTTCATCCAATATTTTAACATAATCTTCCTTTTTTATGCTACCTGCGACCTTAACAAGTCGCCCTGGTCCAGAGGCAGCAAAGGATCCCCAAAACATCAAACTGTCTCCACCGTGCTTCACTGTGGGTATGGTGTTCTTAGGCAGGAAAGCTTCGCCAGATTTTCTGTAAATATAAGACACTTTATTATGACCAAATAACTCTATTTTCGTTTCGTCAGTCCATAGAACACGTTTCCAGAATGCAACATCTTTATCAATATGACGTTTTGCAAAGGCTAGCCTTGCTTTCAGGTGCATAGGCTTCAATAAGGGAGTCTTTCTCGGACGACATGCTTTTAAACCAGCTCTCTTCAAAACTCTACCAACTGTATGTCGAGATACATTCACTCCAGAGGTGCTCTGTTCATCAACAATCTCCCCAACAGAGATCCTTGGGTTTTGTTTTACTTGTCGAACAAGTTTCCGTTCATCTCTTGGGGAAAGAATCCTTTTTCTCCCTCTACCCTCTAAACTCATAACGTGGCCTTGCGATTTGAACTTGTTTATTATGGCTCTAACAGTGGATTTGGGAAGGTTTAGCTTCTTTGAAATCTTATCATAGCCCTCCCCATTGGTATGGCATGCTACAACAAGCTTCCTGACGTCTTCGCTGTTCCTTAGTTTTAACCATGGCGATTGAAAATTATAATTTAGTCACTTATAATAGTTTAAATAAATCGCTATCTAAAAATTATCTGAAAAAAATTATTCACTGAATTAGCGTTAAACAAGCATAATATGGCTATAAAAAAGTTCAGAAAGCACGTAAACCGGAAATTGATTGATATTATACTGATACTAAAAGAAAAACAAAGCCGTGCCAATAATTTTGAACAAGGGTTTTTTGCAATTATGTTTGTTGTTCCTTTGTTATTTATTTTTTCTAAAATCCGATTGCTGCATCGGAAAGGCCAGTTAAAAATACATAATATACTTTGTTATTTTCTTTAATTTAATCCCATTTTTAGAATTTATTAGACAAAATTTAACTTTTATTTTACCGTGCCAATAAATATGATCATCACTGTATATGTACAATTTTCTTTCTTGTAAATTTGACCTTTTCTTTTCCATACATTCCCCTCTTGCTCTTTCATAGTTTTATACTGTTTTGCATATTTTCTTCACACTCTTACTCTTTCCCGTAGTTGTCTCTCTGTTATTCTCTCGCATATTTGCCTCTGTCTATTTCTGATTTTTTTTTGCTCATGTCACCCTCTCTTTTACTCTCTTGTATATTTGCCCCTCTCATAGTCTCCTGTATATTTCCCCCTCTCTCTTAGTCTCTTGTATAATTGCCCCCTTTTCTTAGTTTCTTTATATTCTCATCAGTCTCTTACTCTTTTACGATTGTTTATTTCTTCTTTCTTTCTTTGTATATTTGAACGTTTTCTTACTCCTGTTCAATACTCTCTTACTCTCTTGTATATATTACCCTTTCTTTCACTCTCTTGAATATTTTATCTTCTTTTTTACTCTTGTATATTTGCCCATATTTTGTACATTTATGTGTCTCTTTCTCTTTTTTATGTTTTTCTCCTTTTTTACTCTCTTGTGCATTGTTTCTCTCTTTCTGACACTCTTGTATATTTTCCTTTCTCTCTCTTGTTCCCCAGTATATTGACCCTCCCTATCTTTGATATTTCTCTCTTTTTTTTTCCTCTCTTTTAGATTTCTCCATCCCTCTGACTCTTGCTTCACTCTCTTTTTCTTGTATATTTCCATCTTTACCTTACTTTATTGTATAGGTTACACCTTTCTCTCTTTCTGTCTTTAGTGCTATAACTGATTCTTTTAGGAATACCATATAAAGAAACGGATTATATTAATAATCTATCACCCAATGTTCAATTTATATCATAAATCTAAATCTGTCTCCGCCAAAACTTAAATTTTATTAAAATCTAAAACCATAAAAAGAAAACAATATAAATTAATAAAATTAACAAGAGGAACAAAAATACTTTTAAATGCCACCCTAAAACCAATCATAACTTATGGATACCAAAAGATTACAGATATTGATTTAATCGAACTAAGCAGGATGTAAAAAAAAACATATTTCTTCGGATGAATAAATTTTTCAAAAATCGATAATAGCTAATCAAAACTAACAACGTGAAAATCAGTTGATCTATAAATAACTTATTGGTTTGTTTGTTATATCTTTTTTAGGATCATGTCTTACTGAAATCAATAATCCCATATAAACCTGGAATATAAAATTGTGTACTCAATTTTTAACACACATAGCTAGCTATGTGAATTGGAATATGATATTTACATTAAAAGACATGCAAAGAATTATCTGAGCTAAGAAAATAAATAAATAAAGGATCCTCATTATAAACATTTGTTGGAATCAGTAGGTTTAACTACTTTATCAATATAAATATATAAGACTAATAAGATCTTATATAAAGTAGAGCATGTAAATAATGGTCACCAGTCGGTTTGTATTTTAATTGGGATGTATTAAATTAAAGTGAACAAAAATGTGCGTGCTCTAAGTGTGATAAAAACTTAGTACAAACCTGTTTTTGTACAGTATGTAATGTTCGCATCAGGCAAGAAAAATAAAGAAAAAAATGGCCGCTGCTTTCACTTATAAGTTGGTGATCTCATGAGGTTCCGAGACTTCAGGGCATCTAATATGCATATGAAAGGCAGACGGTTTCAATAAAAAAAACTTGTTGATAAGCGAAGGGCATGTTTTTTAGCAGAATTCAGTTTTGTCAGATGTGTATTGAATTTTGTGACCGGGAATTGTGAGAAGAATCAGCTGTGCATTGAATTTGGATACCGAGACTCATAAAGATGGAGAAGAATAATTGATATAAATTGTTGGGAAACTGCAGAATATTTTACAGCACTAAGAAAAATAAAGGATTGCAATCATAAACATTGGTTGGAATCAGTAGGTTTAAATATTTAATCAGAATAATGAATATATATCTTCATATAAAATCTTGTATATAATAGATGTATATCTAGGCACTAGTAAGTTGGCATTTGACTTTGGAAATATTGTAAAATAAAAGGGTCTAAACTAAAAAAATAAATGATTCCATCCATAAAATCAGGTTATTCCAGCCACCTTAGTTGGCACTGAGTCATGTTGGACTCCACACTGCCTGCCCACCTCAACAGCTCCGTGTATGGCACTCTATCTCTCCATGTGATACTAAGGATCCTCTGGAGACATCGTATATGGAAAGGCTCCAAACTTCTCATATGGCGGCTATAGGTCATCGAAGACTCACATTCATATAATAGTATGTCGTATATAGTTATATTCGTGCAGACATATAAAACAATAAACGACTAAACTTTGAAGGTTCGTAAAGTTTTAAACATTAAGAGTAAATTCATATTTAGAAAGCACTGTCTAAATGATCCCCGGTGTTCCAGTATTTTCCATTTTTTTGCATAAGACCATAATATTTCATTTATAATCAAATGAGAAATACTCAACACTAGGACTTATGCATTCTAATGTCCTTAAATGTAGTCTGTAAATCTCATAAAAGAAAATACAACAACTATCCTAGAGCCTGCACTGGTATGAATGAATATATTTCCACAAACCAAAATTCTGTTAGCCGTCTGACTAATAAATTCAAAATATGTAGTACTCTTTAGCTTAACAAAACAGTAACTACCAATGATTAATCAAAGTCTTACTGTATAGTAACATATGATATACATGTGTGTATGTATGTATGTATGTATTTTTAATTATCCACAGGCAGATTTTTTCGCTGTATCACAGCTCTTCAGTACAAATAGACTAGTAACAGCCTCAAACCAGGATTGAAACTTAACCGTATAGGTAACCGTCTGTGCTTCGAACCATTACGCCATATTTACTGTTGCTATTTAAATTTTTTTCAAATTAAATTCTAGATAAAGATTACCCAATGGTATGCAAGGTGTTTATAGTTTATATACAATAACGGAATATATAATAATTCGATAAAACAGCGTCCTTTGTAAGAATGGGATTTTCAAAGAATCTTCATTTATGTCCTGAAAGAAAACAATAAATGTATCTGATAAAAAGTATGTTCAATCAAATAAAAGAAAAACAAAAGCAATAAGTGCAAATCGAATATTAATTACATCAGTAAAATATGAAACGATATATTTAATCCGGAAAAGATACAGTTTCTCAAAGCGGTCTATATTCAGATTCTCCAAGTCATTGTACACGGCAAAGGGACACCACTTTATCTTAATAAACCTTTACCAGAGAAGATAATTAAGATAAAAAGCCCTTTCGGTTATTATTTTTTTCTTTCTTTTTTTTTTTGTCATCTTTTTACTCTTACTGCTTCATACAGATGAATGTTAGTAGTGAGAGGGTTTTAGTGAAATATATTATTCATATTCTGTATATAACATTACATAAATTGGAGTACAATATTTTAGTAAAGTTTGGTTTGGTAATTTCATTATTATAAAGTTCAAACTAATTATCAATAATTGAAAATGTTTATTAGGAATAATTTTAATCAATATTAACATAAGATTTATCTTTGAATTACTCTTAGAGGATAACCTGTGATGTCAACTGATACCACTATGTGGTATCAGTTGATATCACATTTAAATCCCAACCTCAAGGTGAGGCACCATTGCTTAAAACAACAAGCTACTACAACAGGGCTGACTGGGAAGCCATTAAAGAACACATCCGAGATGGCCCATGGATCAATATCTTGTCTCTTCCTGCTGAACAGTGTGCCAATGAGACAACTGAATTGTGCAAAGTGGGCATTGAAGCACATGTTCCCCCACAGAAGTATTATAGCAAGCCCCACTCACCCCCATGGTTCACTGCAGATTGTGCATCTGCCATTGCACAAAGACAGCATGCATTTTGCCGGTTTGTACATTATAAGTCAAATACAAATAGGCAAAATTCGTAGATGCTAGAAATCATTGTAAGAATGAAATAGTGACAGCCAAAAGAAAGCATGCTGAAATAATCAGGGACACATTGAATCGCAAAAGATAGGAACTTGTAGTTTTTAGAAAATCTATAATAGTGTAGTGAGTAAAGCGCAATCAGTAATTCCCCCCACTGAGCAACAACCAGAAGGTTGCATGCATGGTAATGAAGAAGGCGGAATGATTCGCCTCCAACCCCACTTTAGAGCCAACAAACAACTCCCTCCCAAATTTCCCTATGCGGACTGAAGCCACATTAGATCATATAAAAATCACTCCTTCTCATGTCTACAATATCATAAAAAACTTAGACACCTCAAAGGTGTGTGGGCCTGGTCTCATCCCTGCATTACTAATTAAGAAATGTTCAGCCGAGCTAGCCCCCATACTTTCCAAGCTCTACATTAAATGTCTTGCTGAATCCTGCTTCCTTAATAGCTGGAAGATGGCTTCTGTGGTACCAGTGTACAAGAATTCTGGTGAAAGAACAGACCCTCTTAATTATTGCCCCATTAGTCTCCTCCTACTCTTCACTAAAATATTTGAGACCTTAATTAATCAAGCACTAGTTCACCACCTCGCAAAAGCAAATCTTCTCTCTGACAAAAAATGGATCCAGGCAATGTTGTTCTACTGCAGATATTTTGACAGTCATCTCTGAACGCATTTATCATGTACCGGATAAGGCAGGCGAAGCCAGGGATGTAGCCCTTGATATACCCAAGGCCTTTGATAAAGTCTGGCATAAAGGGCTGCTAATGAAAATTAAATCATACAGTATAACTGGACATATACTAAATATTATATTTAGATCCTTCTTACACAATAGAAGCATACAGGTTCTCGTTGACAGACGTACATCCAAGCAGCATAACATTATTTCAGGAGTGCCTCAAGGGTCGATCCTTGGACCATTATTATTCCTGATATTCATAAACGACCTCCCTGATAATATTATGTCCGAGATGGGTATATTTGCTGAAGATACAACGCTCTATAATATGCATGAGGGAAGAACAGATGTACATAAATCTAAGACAATGGCAGAATCGTTAGAAAATGACCTCCAGACTATAGTGGAATGGGGTCGTAAATGGATGGTAACATTTAATGCTAGTAAAACTAAGCTGCTCTCCTTTAACAATTACAAGACGCCTCTCCAACCCCCTATATACATGACAAATAGCACCATACCTGAGAATTTTACCTTCAAACTCTATCAAGCTAGAAGACTATTCACCTGAGAGTATCCTGTACCTTTACAAGGCCACCATTCACCCATGCATGGAGTATTGTTGCCGCATCTGTGCTGGTGCATGTACCACTAGTCTCTCCCTCTTAGATAAAGTCCAAAAAAAAGTTGTCAATCTAATCGGTCCAACTTTATCAACTAAGCTCCAGCCCCTGTGCCATCGCTGCAATGTTGCATCGCTGTGCCTGTTTTACAAATATTTTAATGGAATGTGTTCTGATGAACTCGTTTCACTTGTACTCCCACGATGTACATATCCCTGACAAACCCACTTAGCAATAAGATCTCATCCCTTCACTGTTGTTGTCCCTAAATGCCAGAAAGCTTTCTATTCTAATAGTTTCTTCCCTCGAACAGCTAGACTTTGGAATTCCCTTCCTGATGCCTGCTTCTCTGGCTGTACTGATATGCAGAAGTTTAAATTTAACATAAACAAATATCTTGTTAACCTTTCCTAGACATGGCCCCAAATAGTTGTCCCTTACTTCCAAGTGGCGATATGCTTTGTAAGGGGTGAACATGAGTAAAAAAAAAAAAATTAATTCTTACATAAACTTAGTTTTTGAGTGTAACGATTTTTCAATACAAATTTGTTTTTAAAAGTCATAAAGATGTTATTGCATACTGACTCTCTGCTTCCATCAGCCAATGTATCTCGATTTACACACATATATACTCACATATTTACATGTATAACACACACACACACGTACATATATATATATATATATATATATATATATATATATATATATATATATATATATATTATTATTATTATTATTATTATTATAAAACTCTGTGAACCGTCTGGCTGTGCTTGCTAGAATCTTGTCTTCAACTATCAGACGATTCCATTTTTGAAAAAGGGATAACATGTGAACTTGTATATGTGGGGGGGGGGGTTGTGTATGTGTGTGCATATGGGCGTGGCTCACAAGCTAAAGTAGAGAGTTGTTTGTTTTGTCTTGAATCTAGCCGATGGCACCCAAATCATATATATATATATATATTTTTTTAATTTTGATCTCACTACTATATATTAGGTTAACTATAAAAATCGATAGAGAATTGTCTGTAATAATAAATGCATAATCAGCATGAATTAAAATATCATATTTAAGCGTTTCTTATAACCGGGCAATGCCGAGTGGCCTGCTAGTCACACACACATATATAAGTCCTGGACCTAACATTGCAAGTACCACTAATACAAAAAAAAACATGCAATTTTTATAAAGTACTGCCCTTTGAACGGCATGTGTCAAAAATTGAGCCGATTAGATTATTAATTTACAAATTATAATTGAAGTGAAGTTACCGTTACAAATTTTCAAAACAATGAAAATGTTTAAATTTTGTGTTAGTAAAACTGATTTCTCATAGGAAAAAACATACGTTTTAAGCAAAGCAACGGCTCGATAAGTGCGATTTAGTCTCAGTTTTATTGGAAATAATGGGTAAGAGGTGATATATTAATTTTAAACATGGGCGTACATGTACAAATAAGGTTGAATGCTCGGGTCGCCCAAATTTGCCCCCCAAAAATCCACAAACTCGTTTTGACAAATAATTAAATTTAATTTGCAATCTAAAAAAAATCCAATGTTGCTCGAGGGCAGAGTTCGACAAAAAGTCGGTTTTTAATGTAGGGAAAGAAACAGAAATAAAAATTGCCTTAGTCTAGAAGAATTTCTCCTCCACTGACTGAGGAGAGAAAAAAGGATGTGTAGTTTCAGAGCAGATGCTACACTTTGCTCTTAGCCAAAGTGGCAGGTAATATTGCTTTAATACAAAAATGTATTTTTTCAATAAATGTTTTTACAATTATATTTTGATACATTTTTATACAATAACTTTTGGTTTGGAAATATTTTAGTGTTCATTTTTTTAATTTATTTTGTGTGTTATTTGACCAAGAAGAAATTATGTTTTATTAAATTTAGACGAGAAAAGAATTCAATGATTTTTTGGTAAATGTAAAGTTTAAGTGTGATGCTCTTTTTAACGTTATTATTTAGAAACCTATTATTTAACATGGGAGGGGTTGTTTTGTAACTATTCCAAGAAGAAAATGGAATTATCGCCCCTAAAAATGGCGCCATCTATATAATGTATAACTGACAAAAATAATTTTCATTCAAATTCAACGTAGATAGTAATATCCTTCTATACTGAGGCAATTTTTATTTTCGTTCCTTTTTGGGGAGCTAGATTTTTCCCCCATCAATAATCGACCTTGTGTCTAACTCTGCCCTCGTGATGAGATAAGTAAATAAGAACAATATTTAAAATCAAATAAAAACATAACAATCCAAGGGAAATAACCTAAAAATTTTATTTGAGACAAAGAAACAAATAAACCAAAATTTTTCATTTTGATTTTTTTTTTTTTCACCCTTTTTTACCTTCTGGGGACGAAACCAGAATTTTTCCAGGGTCAAATATTACATTTCCAGATAAATATCCACGTGGTCTTACTTTTGGGTCATTTATAGCAAAATCTAATAGTAAAAAAATATTCTATGTACCGCAAAGTGCTATTTTTTGTGTTTTTCACCCCTTCTGACCCCCTGGAGACGGAACCAAAATTTTCCCAGAGTAAAATATTATATTTTCATATGTATATCATGTGATCTTGCTTTTGGGTAATTTACAGCAAAATTGAATCGTCGGAAATATTCTATGTACGAAAAAGTGCTATTTTTTTTTTTGGCGATTTTGACTCCTTTTGACCCCCTGGGGATGCAACCAAAATATATATAAAAAATCCGAGAATGTTACATTTCCTCCCTTGCCTAGTTGTAACTTCATGCAAAATTTCAGAAAAGTTTAAGGAGAATTTTTGGAGTGAATGGACGATCGGACAAAGGTGAATTCTATGGTCCAAATCCAACAGGAGATTTTTCCATATAACAATTACATTTTTCTGTAATCTACATATCTTAAAGAGATTATGACCCCAGAAAACGCCGGGTAACGTTGCTAATACTCATACATACACAATCTGTGTGTGTGTATATATATATATATATATATATATATATATATATATATATATATATAAAGAGTAAATAGTTAATAAAACATGTTAAAAAACACTTTGAAAAAGATTTAAAACCATATTTAATTTGAAAAGGAAACATAAATAAGTGGATAGTCCTTAATCCGCCGAGTTTCGAAGAAATACTTTCCTTCTCATCAGAGGGTAGGAATTAGAAAAATGCGGGATTGGATTTTGCATACAAAAGTATTTGATGAAACTGCAAGAAAGTCAAAGATCTTACTTGATAACAAAAAGTGAAGCAGAGGGAATATGGCGAAGAAAAAGGTGATTTCACGTGAATGGATAGTCTGGTGAAAGGTAAAGTATCCAATAACGGTAAAATCCAAAAAAGTAAATCCAAGAAAGTTAGTTAAATTTCCATTCACACAAGTAAAATCTAAGGAAATCGCGTAATTGGAAGATGGTCCAAAATAATCCAAAAGCCGAAATCCGTATATATATATATATATATATATATATATATATATATATATATATATATATATATATATACTAGCAAAAGTACCCGTCATGACTGAGTTCAAAAACAGCCTACAGAAAATGGACTCTGATTTATGAAAGTATGATAAGTTATGAAAAGGAAGGGTTGTAAATTCGGGTTGAATTTGAGGGTATCAACACCAAAGCAAAATATGATGAAAGTAAAAATAAAATAGATAAACCCCATAATTTATTATACCATACCTGTTCACACTGAAATACTTATCACAACATTCTGTGGATCTATATTAAAAAACCTTGTTAAACTTTGTGACATATTTTCATTCTATGGAGGTCAGGTGCGAACGAACACCCCATAATTTTACTATACCATATTTCTTCAAACTGAAACATAATTATCAAAGTATACTTACGCAGATAGATATGAAATTCTTTATTAAAGTTTGTGCCTATTTCCATTCTATGGAGGCCAGGCGCGAACGCGGAGCCCACAATTTATTATACCATCCCTATTTAAGTTAAAACATACTTATCAAAGTATTCTTATGTACATCTATATCAAAAACACTTGTAAACATTTTGTTTTTTAATTTTTAATTTTATTATTTCCATACTTTGTGGACCAGGCGCGAACGCAGACCCCACAATTTTAATGAGCCACCGTTCTGCCAGATTAAACATACCCATTCCTGTGTCTCGATACATCTCTATCATTATATGTAATCAGTTTTTTAAAATAGTCAACCATATAGGAGCCTATTCGTGACCACACACACACACACACAGACATTCAGCTTTATATTATAGATATATATCTGATATATATATATATATATATATATATATATATATATATATATATATATATATATATATATATATATATAGTCTAAAGAAGCTTTGACTAAAAAAATGTAAATAAAAATAAAGAATGCAGTTTTAATTCCCGGGGGAAAAAGCAACTAAATCTAACCTATCGCAGACTTAGCACCTACATAATCCAACTTCTAAAAAGTTTATGATTACAAATGAGAATTCATCTATATAAGGAGAGGGGGGGACCTTAACTAAAATTGTTAAATAGACTTAGCACTTGCATAAGCCGATTTCTCAAAGGTGTTAAATTATAAAAGAAAATTTAACTATATAAGGAAGAAAAGAGAAACCCTTGAATAAAATTTAGTAAATAGAAAACGGGTATTCTCAGCTGTTTACCATGTAGCTGTTTGGGAGATTTAAAAACAGGACAGCTGGTTAATATATATATATGAAACCTAAATATGAAGCGCTAAAGTTCAACAGCACCTACAAACCAGTCGCCACTGAACCTTACCAAAGAACAATAAATTACATAAAATGATTTTATTAATTCAAGAATCCGAACTTCAGTTGATATGAAAAATCTCGAAAAAACCTTGATAAAAAGACTTTATTTTGTAAAGTTGAATTAAAACAAACAGGAAGTCAAGCGAATTATATAAAAAAAATATTTTGGATAAAAGAAAAAATGAATTTAATGTAAAATCAATTTCAATGATCAAATACAATGGAGAACAGCGAAGACAAATCTCGAAAAACAAAATTCAAATTAAATTTAGATTTAGTTGATCTAAAATTAAATTAACATTTTATGACAAAGTCAAAAGACAAAACAATAAATTCTCGATTTTTGCTGTCATGTTTGATAAATAACTTCAAAATTCTTGACTAGTACGAAAACCTAAGAGAAAGTATGAGTCAATAAGCAATGTATATTTCTATCCGCAGATTGCCATTCTGTAAAAGACATAATTCTCTTCAGCAAAAATATCATGGAAAATAGAAAGTTGCGTGTTTTGCACTTAATTATGCATTTTACGTTCACTAGATTCGTATGAATTAGTATTAGTACAACTACATAATATATATAATATAATAGTATAGTAATATATTATATATAATAATATATATTATAATATAATAGTACAACTATTTTGATCGGCTTGATTCTTTTGATGACATTGGTTCATCCCATCCTTTCTTGAATCAAACATTTGGAAGAGTGATCAAATGCAGATTGCTAACATCTATAAGTGAAGGTAGTCCCATCAGATTGATAGGATTCGAGCTCGGTACACCCAGGTCGTCAGTCCACGTCACCACCGCAATTTTCCCCCAAGATTTTTACTACATTGCTAAAGAATTGAGTGCTTTTCATAAATGTCCGTATAATTAATTAAACGTTGTTTATTCCATTTGTGGGATCCCAAATACATATACAGTCACCTATAACACAATTTATTCAATTTTTATTTACAGTCTATTTATAGTCCCAAAACTTCAAGCCGAGAGAAAAGAAAGACAAAATTAGGTTTTGTTGGTCTGAAAGAAAATCATAACATTAATCGTAAGTGTGCTGTGGGAATACCTTTCTAAGTGTGTGAGCATTCATTGTCGAGCGTATAGCAAGTAAGTAGTGTTTTTTTTTTATTATTTACATTATTCAAACTATTTTTGTTATTTTATTGGCTTCAATGTTCTGAATATGTTTAATATTAATTGCTCTCATCGGAAAATGCATTCATTATTACAACTATTACTTGTGACACATTGCCAAGCAGAACGGACTTTTTTGTATTTATTGTATCAATTTGCTTAAAAACATAAAAACCTTTTTTTTTGTTTGTTTAAAGCGATGATAATTATACAAGAAAAAAACTCGAAAAGACAATTGTTTCGAACGGGTTTATAAATTTCTTTGTTTACTAGCGGGACAGTCATATGTAATATATTGATGTTAGTATTCTAGAGATGTTCAGTGTAAATGGAGACGCTCTGATATTATCGTAGCTTTTTTGTTAAAACTACAAAAGTATTTATCTAAGCTAGCACAAACGTCCAGCAAAGTCCGGTCGTAAAGTACATTTAAATATGTTATTTCAATTCTTGCAGATTTCATATATATTATTATAGAGTTAATGTTCTATTGATTTTTATATATTATAAAGTTGCGATTTCAAAAAAAAAAAAAAAAAAGCATATATACATATGCATATGAATCAGCTTGAATCGTAACCGAAACCAAAACTAAGATTTTTTGATAAAATTATTTATAAAAAGAATAGATTACTGGAGTGCCATCAGCTACAATCGAAACCGAAACTTATGAATAATTCTTTGTAAAAGTATTTATTACAAGAAACAATTGAACGACTCGGATATAAGTGTGACACAAAAAATAAATAAATAACACACACGCTATCGTTTTTTTTTTTTTTTTTTTTTTTTTTTTTTACACAGAGATCACCACTTATCAAGGCCCGGAAGCCACTCAGGGATAAGGGTTATTGCAAGTACATTACGTTAGTGAGGAGATTTGATGAAGTGTTTACTTAAGGGGGCGGTTCACCAGGAACTTGTTAACATTAGACTCGAAGACAACCAAGCCGTAGTCCGGAGGGAAGCAGGCAGACGTATTAATATATAGATTAAAACATGCAAAATACATATTGTTGGCTTAAGTGATTCTTCCTTACATTAATTTCTAGCGTTTTGAGGTGGGATTAAAACAAAGTTTTTCGTTCTTAGCCAGAGTAGAAGACAATTTCCTTTGTATAATGCATTGCCTTTTCCACAGGAAGAAAGTCAGTACTTTGTGAAATGAGAATTATGATGACAACAACAAATAATTTATTTTCGAAATCTTACTAAATTATATTCACTAGGATAATTTTTTCTTCTTAGAAAACTAGTTACTTATTTTAATCATTACTTTGTGAAATTCTATTTTTCTGGCTTTGAATTACATGCTATTCCTCCTGTATTATTGAAACAATATTAACTTAACTACCGGGGATCTGCCGGATAGGAGCAGATAACATATAATTTTTACTATGCTACATGAAATGATTCAAGCGAACTTTCACACACACACAAATACATATACATAAATGAAAATTTAGAATTAAATTCAGTAAATTAAAACATTTACGACAAAGTTATTATTCGACAATGAATACAAAAATTTTAAATTTTTTCCTTAATATTTTTAGCAGAAAGAGGTATATATATTCCTTGTTGAACACATCTGAAAGGGATAGAACAGTTAAACATTAAGAGAGCTTAACAAGTTAACTGAAATTTTGAAATACTTTGAAATTACAGCCTGCATAATACTGTAAAATGAAAGTTCATATAAATATTAGTATCAATATTTATATGACAACCCCAATAAGATAAAGAAGCTCAATATGCGAGATAGAGCAATATTATAAATGCACATCTGAAATTAAATTTAGTACTATTAGTTCTAGATATGTTCGACAAGGAGTATATACCTCTTTTTGCTAAAAACATTCCAATACTATCTAGACAAGCATACATCCATAAATTTGTACAATCTTTATAAACATTATTTTGTTAAAAACATTTCCTCTGATGATATGAACCATTTATTGAAAATCCAGGGATTAAGGAAAATTTTTAAAATTTTGCATCCCTTGTCGGATAATTAGTTTGTCATAATTTGTTTTAATTTTTTAATTTACTGAATTTAATTACAAATTTTCATTTATAATATTGCCTTGTCTCAGGGATTTTCTTATAAATATTGATACTAGTATTTATATGGACTTTAATTTTACAGTATTATAGAAGCTGTAATCTGTAAGTATTTCAAATTTAAAGTTTATATATATGTATATTGTGAATGTCAACGTGCTTAAAGAAATAAACGGTAACATAGTCAACAATTTTACAATTTGGAATATAGAATTTTATCATTTATTTGTATATGCTCTGTAGTTACATAGAGCTTCATAAATTAAAGGATTGCTATAAAAAAGAGGTAAAATATTATTGAATAAACATATTTCCTCATCAACATATATATATATATATAATCATATATATATTCGTATCTATTTTTGCGTTAAAGTCAACAAAATATATAGGTTACATGTATGTCATGAACTTTTGCGATTCTTCATCGAATCATTATCAGTTGAAAAAATAAACAAAAAAGCGAGAGAAAAGAAGAGAATTTCAAAAGGTAACTGTGAAATGGGTGCGCGTGAGTAGAAGGCAGAGAGAATAGTTTTACTCTCTTTAAATTCCCTGATGCCAGAATTAGAATCACAGGATAAAATTGTATTATATTAAGCATTGTAAAATATTATTATTCGTTTCATAGGCAATATCATTAATTGTAGGTTGTTGAGTTTTGATGTAAATAGCTTCGAGTATTTTTAATTTTTTCAAATTGATTTTGGAATGTATTATTTTTAGTGTTATTAACTGGTATTTGCTTTTGAACCTGAAAATTAGTAAATTATTATCTTATTCTTAGTTATTATCGCCTGTAGTAAGGATTGAACCTTCGACCTCTATAAGACCGACACAGAGAATTTATTGCTAATCAACGTCTTTGTCTATTATGCCACGGGTTCATGTTATGGTGTTCAATATTGATAATAAAGCTGATGTAGATATAAGTTTGGAGCAATAATCAACAACTTACATCCTACAGACTTTTTGGGAAAGCACATATCCTGCTGATTATCTGGCTCTACTAAGTTACTCTACTATGCTCTTGCTTACATATCTCCAAACACAAATCCATATCTGTATATGTATGTATGTGTCTATATATTCAGATTTATATATGCATGTATCTATTTCTCTATATATCCCTAGTTGAGCAACTCTCCAGCTACAATATAGCTGAAAGTGTCTTTTTTTTTTTTTTTTTTTTTTTTTTATTACATTTTCACCCCAAACAAGGCAAATTGCCACTTTGGTGTAGGGGGCTACTATCAGGGGCAACAACTACTGGGGTACTATGTAGGGATTTGGGCAGCAAGGTGTCGGTTCACGTTACACTTGAACTTCTGCACGTCAGTACTGTTGGGGAAGCAGGGACCTGGAATGGAATTCCAGAGTCTTGCGGTTCTGGGGAAGAAACTATTGGAGTAAAAAGATCTTTTACATCTAGGGACCTCTACAGTGTGGGGGTGGGATCTAGTAGCCTGTCGGGTTTGTCGAGGGTGCTCGCGTCGTGGGGGCACAAGTGATTGCAGTTCATCAGAGCATTCACCACTAAAATACTTGTAGAACAGGCAGAGGGATGCAACATTTCGTCGATGGGACAGAGGCTGAAGCTTAGATGCCAGTTCAGGGCCTATCAGATTTGCGACTCTCTTTTGAACCTTGTCAAGGAGCGAGAGACTAGTAGCAGATGCACCAGCCCAGATGTGGCAGCAATACTCCATACATGGGCGAATGGTGGCCTTATAGAGGTACAGGATACTTTCGGGTGTTAGTAGTTTTCTAGCACGGTAGAGAGAGCCCACCTTTCTTGCAGCGGCCCTGGCAATGCCTTCAATGTAATTGTTCCAACTCATGTTTCCTGTGAACGTTAGGCCAAGGAGTTTGAAAGATGGACTCTCAGATAAAGAGTCGTTGGCCATTGCTATTGGTGGTAGAGAGGGTTTCTTGTAATTATTGAATGAAACTAGTTTAGTCTTGGCAGCATTGAACGCGACCAACCACTTTTGTCCCCATTCCACTACAGATTGGAGGTCTTCCTCTAGTGTTTCTGCCATTTCTTTAGAAATGTGTTCATTCGTCTTCCTGTCGTGTCTGCCATAGAGTGTAGTGTCATCAGCATATATACCCATCTCAGAGGCAATGTTGTCGGGGAGGTCATTTATGAATATCAGGAACAATAGAGGTCCAAGGATAGAACCCTGGGGCACTCCCGCATTTATATCATATTGTTTAGATGTGCGACCGTCGAGGACTACCTGGATTTTTCTCTTATCTAAGAAGGATTTAATTATGTTAAGTATTCTACCAGTGATACCGTATGATCTGATTTTACTGAGGAGACCCTCATGCCATACCCTGTCAAAAGCCTTAGATATATCTAGAGCTACCGCTCTGCCTTCCCCCGCTTTGTCCAGTGATTGGTATATACGTTCAGAGATCACGGTGAGGATGTCTGCTGTGGAACGGGCTTGTCTAAATCCATATTGTTTGTCAGTCAGTAGTTTAGCATCTGTAAGATGATGGATTAGAGCGTGGTTAATTATGGTCTCAAATATTTTGGCAAAAAGTGGAAGGAGGCTAATGGGGCGATAATTTGATGGGTCTGTCCTTTCACCAGAATTCTTGAATACTGGTACAACAGAAGCAGTTTTCCAACAGCCCGGAAAGCAAGCTTCATTAAGACATTTGTTGTAGAGTTTGGAGAGAACTGGAGCTACTTCGGCTGAGCACTTTTTTAATAGCACAGCTGGGATAAGATCGGGTCCACATGCTTTTGAGGTGTCAAGGTTTTTTATGATAGCATGCACCTGAGCAGGGGTGGTTTTCAGATCGTCTAGTGTGGCGTCTGTCCGCATAGGAAAGTCAGGTAGGGGGTGGTTGGAAGGGTCCAGTGTGGAGTTTGAGGCAAACCGACTGGCAAGCATGTTAGCCTTGTCGGTTGCTGAGGAGACAACCTCGTGATTGTTGGTTAGTGGGGGAATTGTCGATTGCCCATTATTTACTACACTGTTGTAGATTTTCCAGAAGTCTCGAGTTCCTAGTTTTTGTGCTTCGATGCGCTTTTTAGTGGTTTCCGTAAATTCTCTCTTAGCTGTCGCTATTTCTTTCTTAACGTTATTTCTAGCTTCTATATACTTCAGTCTGTTTGAACTGGACTTATGTCGGTTAAACCTACGGTATGCATGCTGCTTTTGAGTAATGGCAGTTGCACAAGTCGACGTAAACCATTGGGGAGAGTGGGGCTTACTATAAAATTTCCGCATGGGAACATGCGCTTCGATTGCAGTTTTGAACCAGTCAGTGGTCTCGTTTGCACACTGTTCAGCAGGGAGAGAGAAAATATTTTTCCATGGAGCATCTCTAATTAGTTCCCTGATGGCTTCCCAGTCAGCCTTATTATAATATCTCGTTGTTTTGAGCACTGGCTCTTCAGTTTTGGGTCTAGAGTTTAGGGCGATTTCAACCATTATCACTGCATGATCAGCGTTCCCGAGTGGGCTGTGGGCCTTCGCTATGCAGTCATCGGGAACTGTGGTCAAAAACAGATCTAGAAGTGATGCGTGTTGTTCTTCCTGGTCAGGGAAACGGGTTGGAAACGTAACAATTTGTGATAGGGAGTATTAAATCATTTCTCTCTGATAGGTCCATAAGAGTAGTGGTTGATGGGCAGAAATAAGTAGTTCACAGTATTAATGCTGGAGTTCCTCAGGGGTCTATCCTGGGCCTAACTCTCTTTCTGATCTACATCAATGTTCTCCCAATGATCCCCATAAGATCATTCACAGACATTTATGCTGATGAGACAACCATCTATGGCAACACTTCAAACGCCATAAACAACAAAGTTCTCTCTGATTTTCTCTCTTCTGATATTAAGTACGTGGTACAATGGGGAAAGAGGTGACTGGCTAATTTTAATGCATGTAAAACCAAGCTTCTATCTTTACATCATCAACGTCCTGATTCCCGTCTGGCATTAATTGAAATGAATGGCTCTCATCTTCTGGGTCTAACCTTTACTCCTGATCTGAAATGAAACACGCACATAAATCTGTTGCCAATACTGCTGGAAACATGATGGCACCATTCTACCGCTCCAGTATCTCACTGCTGATGCAATTTCCTACCTGTATAAAAGCCAAGTACGCCCAAACAGTTGCCAGATCTGAGTAGGAGCTGCTAGAAGCACTTCATCCTGCCTTGACAGAGTTCAAAATAAACTTTGTAACCTAGTGAAGGATGCCATTTTCTCTTCCCTGCAATCTCTTTTCCCCAGAAGAGACGTTGTGAGCCTGTCTCTGCTTTATTGTTATTTTCATGGCAAATCTGAGCTCCAATCTATGGTTCCCTTTTACTTAACTTTTATGAAAAACACTCGTCTACTTGAAACCACTATCAATAATTTCCCCCACTCTTTATCTGTGCCTCAACCTAAACGTAGATTTCATAAATAAAGCTTCTTTCTTAGAACTGCACGCACGTGGAATTCTCTTCCGTTTTCCTGCTTTCCAACTACAATATGGACGTCTTCAAGTCTAATGTATACGTGTTCTTGATGGGCCGTATCCTTAAGTAATACAATTTACCAAATTTCCACTATTAACGATTAATACGATATTGTCCGATTGACTACCGTACACTCATTTACTCTTATCCTCAAGTGGTCTCCGGGCCTTGAGAAGTGGTGACTCTTTTGTTAAGTTAGATATATATGTACACACACATATGCATTTTTATTTTCCACCATTAATGAAATCTTTAATTTCTACTTTTGGTTTAAAGCAAATTATTTCAGAATATCAGGTGGAAAACAGAAAATGTTTTTAAAATATATATATTTTTTTTTTTCATCAGAATATTTTTCTTTTCAGTGCCTAAAGGGAATATTTAAGATTCCAAAATTAATAATCGCTATTTCCTTATTTATTTATTTATTTTTGCAGCCGAGTTTATGGAACACTCATAAAAACTGCATAAAAATATATCAGGCTGATAAGATTTTTTTTTGTTTTTTTTGTTTTTTTGTTTAGGAAAAAACACGTGCTCTAATATTTGTACTGTACCAGTAAACTCTAATTCCTGTCAGAATTTACTTTCACTAATTTCAAATGTTTAAAATCACTTTTAAATTTGGAAGCCAAAAAAAATATCATGCCTGATAATTCTTATTTCATTGTCTTTGACCCGCGAAAGTAAAGCAATATTTAACTTCATTCAACACTATTAACAGAGATTTTAATAAATAAATTAATTAGAATAAGAAAAAATGTGTGCAGAAATTCCAAAAATGATTCAGTAGTCACAATAAAATTTATCGAATTATCGAGAATTATCGCATGATTTAATCTGAAAGAGTTGTGTGACTAATTCAGCATCACAAACTGACTTATCTCCATTGACTCTCCATATCTCCATAAATGTTCCGTCGTTTTTAAACAAAAAAATCTCAGAGCGCCATTGTGGATGATTCTCTGTTAAAAAAAAAAAATACATCACATGCACTAGATCAATTTCCTAATGTTTGGAATTTAAACTAATATCGACATGACATGCATGTATGCAGTACTGTTTTTGTCTGATGGTTTTATAAGCTCACCGACTTACACAAACACCAAAAAATGTCTATTTTACCCTGGAATGTCTTTAATTAAAAGGCCGTTAAATTTCCAGTTGAAATTTGCAGACAGGAAGTAATTTATGACTTGAATTAAAGTTTATAAAAAAAAGTAAAGTATTATGTTTCATTTTCTTTGCTTTTTTTGATAAACCAACAAAAAACTAAACCTATTTTTCGACCGCATTCCTATTTTAAAATTGAACCAACTCATCAATTGTAAAGTTAATGTATAAGTTACTTCTCACCTGATTGCAATCTTCTATTCGGACAAGAGGAAACATAAAAAATTGATGCAAGATTTTAAACAAGTTAGAGCAATGCATTGTGGGAAAAATTTCAATAAAGATACAGTTCAGAATTCATTAACCGGGATGCCAGAAAATCACTGTAAGGCTTTACTCTTGTCATTTTCATTTGCGGAAAGAAATGCAAAGGAACTCTTAGAAAACCGAGAAACATTTTGAAAGGAAATTCTTTAGTCTTTAATTTCGGCAGAAGTATTTTCATTTCTTTGTTTGTTTGTTTTTTGTTTTTGTTTTTTTTTTTGTGTATAGATATTTTTATATTACTTTTCCTTTATATTCAGTTCAATATTCTGCCTCGGATAAATTCAAATTCATAGTTTTTCATTTACTTCATTGGTATATTTTATCTCTAACAAAGAAGATTTAACATATATAAACCTAGATACATAAAACACAGCTATATAAAAACCAGCATATATAAATAAGAGCCATTTCTGCACATAATATATATCATCCACATAAAATCGTATATATAATGAGGTGCGCAGTGATGTTATTCACTCTAAATCATAATAGGTTTTGATTTTCCAACGCACTCCCTGTTCCTCCAAGTGACTCTACCAGAATAATATCTTAATCAGTAGATTGTCCTGGACGAAATGACTGCCAAACATATAATATTCACCTTATTCAGATGAAACCAATACTTTAGATAGAAGCGACCAATCAGAAACGACGTTAATAACTTCTGATAGGGTTACTTTTTCTGGATCTAACACAAACATATAATTACTTTAATAATAAATGTTTAAATATTATCTAAATCCGTATACACTTTATTCATGTAGAAACATCAATTAGAGAATGATTTAATCAACCAAAGGACTAGCAGAAAAGAGTCAGCTTGGACATTGGCTGTAGATTAATAACCCAAGTGTCCCATAGTGAATATCTTGCACCTTCAGTGATCGATTTGTGAAAACTGGGTATATTATGATTAAATGATAATTTTATGGTATATAAATAAAATATATATCTTGCTCTTGTTCAGTCAAATCACTAACTTAATTTGGGGTAAGAATACTTTCAAATAAAAAAAAATACAATTTTTAAAATTCAATTTTAGTGTCAACCTTGTAATTATCAAAATAATCACATTCGCATTTTAAACGAAATGTATATCCACACACCCTGACCTGCATCTTGTTACTATCTAGATTTTTATTTTTATTCATTATCCTGACTTTTACAATCACCCCATGGTAATCTTGTTACAATTTTAATTAGATGTAAACACTAAGTAATCAACAAAAAATGATATCGGTTCTAAATATTCGACAAAATTTCCAAAACCCTAAGTGTGTTTGATTATTATTACACCACCCTAGGGCTAAAATTTCCTGAACAGGACAGTTTTACATCACTTTGATGTCCCATTATGAAGATTAAAACCAAGTTGTAATGCTACTAATCCTCATGTCTAGGATCCTCATTCGAATTTTGATGAAAATCCATTTGATGATTTCAATTCTAGAAAATGTTTAAAATTTACATATTAAGCTAGAGGAGTTAAAAAATTTACTTTCAAGGCATTTTTTTTTAATTAGTCTTTAATGTCTCAATCAAATTTAATACAAATCTGAAATATTTTCATTCTCATACAGAAGGCTCTGCCCCATATTATCTCCCCTAAAAACGCTTTAAATTTCTCAAAAAAAAAAAAAAAAAAAAAAAATGAAATTTTGGAATACTTATTAATTAAAGTCATCATTTGCCTATGCATGGAATATTGTGCAACATTCGGGCTGGTGCGTCTACCACTAGTCTCTCGTTTCTGGAAAGGGTCCATAAAAGAGTCTCCACACTCTCAACCCAAATCCATCCACTATCCCATCAGTGCAATGTTGCATCCCTGTGCCTATTTCACAAGTATTTTAATGGGATGTATTCTGGTGAACTCGTAGCATTTGTGCCCCCTCAACGTAAATATCCTAGACTAACCTTACAAACAGCAAAATACTACCCTTACATTGTAGAGTTCCCTAGATGCCGGAAAGCCTTCTAAGTTTCTTCACTCGAACTGCTAGACTTTTGAATTACCTTCTGGTTTCCAACTCCCCTTACTATACTGACATGCAGAAATGTCATGTGAACAGACATCTTGCTGCTCAACCCACTACATAGTGTCCCTGTAGATATTATCCCAGTGACTTGTTTGGGTTGAATAAGAATTTAAAAAAATTATGCCTAGAACCTATTGTCAATTTTTTAACGAAAATCGGAAATATAAAAATGTTCACAAAGTATTTTCACCTCCTATTTACCCCATTACATAGAACTAAAACTAAATATAACACACAATAATTACCATTACGCCTAATAGCTATGTTAAAATAATAATAATTTCGATTAAGTACTTTAGAAGTGAATACTATGCAGGAATATATATATATATATATATATATATATATATATATATATATATATATATATATATATACACCTAACTTAAGAAAAATATGTGCATATAGAAGACCTTTTAAGCCCATTAAACCGGGCAAAAGTTATAGCCCGTATACTTAGAACGAGTCTTTTATGCCAAACTTCTAAAATGAATGTGGTATTGTGGTGACTGAGCTCTATTCACTCTAACTGTGAATCAAATGAATACCATAATACTTAGTTCGATGCACCCTATCATAAAAAGTCTACACAAAATTTCAGCTGGATCAATTTAGTAGTTTCCCGGAAAACATAGAATGGACAGACAGACAGATAGACAAAGACAAATATAATATAGATATGTGTTATGTTTTTCATTCATCTGAAACGAGATAATGATGAATCTTTAAATTTATTCTTATTCTTTTCAGACAGTAAATCGTTTGACCTCCATGATTGCCGTTTTTCAGATCCGCCATTAAGAATCAAATAGTTTGATTACAGTTCATCATTTAACCAAATTCTATTCATGGCTTCAAGATTCCATTTAATAGACTCTTACACATACCCAACTCATTTGATGGAATCTGTCTAGTGACGATCCCAACAATGATATTTGCCTTTATTAAAAGAAAAAAATATTACTTCCAGAAATTATCAATATAACAGCTTTAATAAACAAATCAATTGTAAGTTTGTAAATATATATAAAATAAAATAAAACTTGAATTAAAAAAGCCACAACATTAAACAGGATTATTCTAGTGTAAAAGAAATACAAAACATTTTTTTTTGTAAGAACTGAATATAATTATGATAATTCCCAATAAACACATCCTATCCCACCTTTTAAAGACGAAAAGTGGAGGAAAAAAAGGGAGACGACTTTGAAATTATGAAAATCAATATGTACATGTGAGGAAACGAGTTATTATAAGAAAATCTACCGTTTTGAAAGGAGGAAGGTAAAGGGGAAATGGAACGAAAGAGAATAAAAATACAAAAGATGCTGGTATTCCAAAAAGGAAATTTAAATTCTTTCAAGATGTTTTATTTTGTTTCACGTTAACTTATAAAAACACTAAACAAAACAATATATTGCTTACCTCGGAATTATTATTTAACTTTTATATATATTTGAAGAATTGGAAGGTTTTTTGGTTTGTTATTTACATGACGTTTGATTTGTTTTAGCAGTATTTCTCAGAAGTGGTTTCCTATGTGAGGAAAGTGGTGGTGAGTGAGATTATTGATGGCAGCGGTGAATTAAGTTCAAATCCAATAAGATGTAGCGGAAACATTTAAACTGTAGCACAATTGGGAAATGTATAAATTCCTCCTTCTCCAGTCATGAATTAAGTAGCAACTTGTGTTTTAGATACCGTTTACATTTTTTAGGCATTAAGTAACCCAAAAAGTGTTGACATGACATAAACCAGACAAAACAGATACATCACTGAATTGAATCTTTAAATAAAATCTTAAGAACACACAAACTATATATATACATCTAAGTAAATCTGTCGACCTAGTCCACAAATTCCAAAATTTCATCATGACAAGTTTCAAGAAAAAATACACGATTAAACCCGGTTCTCCAACTTCCAACGTAGACCCCTACTCCCATGTCTCCTTCTCCAACATCAGGGGTCTACGTTCTAACCTTCCAGAGGTTGAAACCCAATTACAGGAGACTAAACCAGACCTTTTATTTTTAAGTGAAACTGGCATTGGACAGGCTATTTCCCTAGATGAGTTTGCAATTACAGGATACTCTAACTTAACTTCTAAATCTGACCCCCAAAATCGCCATGGGCATGGAATATGTGCCTATATTAAAGATAGCTTTCCATGTGGGAGGGACATCTCCAGGGAAGATCCTAACTTACCCTATATGTGCTTCCGGGTTGCTTTAGCTCACACTACTGCATTTATATTTACTCTCTATCGCCCCCACAACAGCGGAGTTACTATCTTTCAAAGCATATCTGAGAAAATTGACCAAGTCCTTTCTACTTATCCTTCAGCTAACATTCACGTATGTGGAGACTTCAATGTTCACAACGTCGAATGGTTGACCCACTCAAACAAGACCGATGATGAGGGGAGGTTCTGTCATGATTTCTCCATTGCCTATGACCTCACTCAGATTGTTCAGGAACCTACCTGTGTGCCCGATAATGACGGCCAGTATGCGAGCCTACTAGACCTTTTTCTCACAACTTGCCCTGAACTATGTTCAGTTTCTGTTCTGTCGCCTCTTGGATCTTCCGACCACTCTGTTGTATCAATTAAGATAAAAATGAAATGTAATAAGTCCCCAGACGTACCTCTTCATCGTACAGTATATCGATACACTAAGGCTGACTGGGATAGCTTCCGTACATTTATATCTGATCTACCTCTGCATTCCATGTTTAAAAAGGATGTGTCCTCTATAGTATTAGACCTAACTGAATGGTTAATTGTAGGTATTGACCATTTCATACCCTCTAAAAAGTTTCAGCAAAAACCTAACAGCCAGCCATGGTTCTCTCCAGAATGTGCTGCTGCCATTGCGCACAGAAATCACTTTTTCCACTGCTTCAAACGTAATAGATGTATGGAAACTAAAGCCGTTTTCAGGACTGCCAGCAACCATTGTAAGAAAGTAATAAGGAACGCAAGAGAGTTGTATGCTCAATCTGTTAAGTCCAAAGTAGCTGAGCAGCGGCTTGGTTCCCACCAGTTTTGGCAAATAGCAAACAGAATCCTGAACAGAAGCGTGTGCTCCATCCCAACTATTATCAATGGACCTGAGGTAATCTCGTCAGCATCAGACAAAGCCAAACTCTTTGTACAGGAACTTTGCAGCTAATTCTACCCTTTGCGACCAAGACCGCCAACCCCCAATATTTCCTCCTGTATCAGAAAACACGCTATGTGATATACGTATATCTGTACGTGATGTTGCGAAGCTAATCAAAAACCTTGATTCCAGTAAAGCAACTGGCCCTGATGGTATTCCAATTATAGTACTCAAAAAACTTCAACCTGAACTAGCGCCCATACTTATAAAACTGTTTAAACGTTGTCTTAAGGAGAATAGTTTCCCATCTCCCTGGAAAATTTCATCAGTATGCCCTGTATTTAAGAATTCAGGTAATCGCTCATCCCCCTCTCAGTACAGGCCAATAAGTCTCCTGTGCGTCATGAGTAAGTTGCTGGAATCTGTGTTAAATACAGAAGTAATCAAACATCTCAACAAAAATAACCTTCTTAGTGACACTCAATATGGTTTCCGTTCTGCTAGATCTACAGCAGATGTCCTTACAGTTATATCGCATAGGATTAGCAAATCTCTCGACGGTGGCAATCTTTCTAGGGCAATTGCTCTTGACATATCTAAAGCCTTTGATAGGGTATGGCATAAAGGTTTACTTCATAAGATCGCTAGCTATGGTATAGCTGGAAAAGTCTTCTCAATTATTAAATCATTTCTTTCTGATAGGTTCATAAGAGTAGTAGTTGAGGGGCAAAAATCAGAAGCTCACAGTATTAATGCCGGTGTCCCTCAGGGATCCATCCTGGGCCCAACTCTTTTCCTGATCTACATTAATGATCTTCCAAATCATATCCTTACATCATTTGTAGACATTTATGCTGACGACACTACCATTTATGGTACCACATCTAAGACAGTAAACGACCAAGTTCTCTCCAATTCTCTCTCCTCTGATCTTGAGCACGTAGTACAATGGGGAAAGGAGTGGCTGGTTACTTTTAATGCATCTAAAACCAAGCTTCTCTCTTTACATCATCAACATTCTAATCCACATTTGTCATCAATTGAAATGAATGGCTCTCGTCTTCAGGAGGCCTCAAGTTTTGACAAGCTTCTGGGCTTGACCATTACTCCTGATCTTAAATGGAACACGTATATCAAATCTGTTGCTAAGGCCGCTGGAAAAATGGTGGGATCTTTCTATCGATCCAGTAGATATCTCACTGCTGATGCTATTCTCTATCTATATAAGAGCCAGGTACGTCCAAGGATGGAATACTGTTGCCACATCTGGGCAGCAGCTGCTAGAAAGGACTTGTCCTGCCTTGATAGAGTTCAAAATAGACTTTGTAGCCTCGTAGGAGATGTCCTTTTCTCCTCCTTGCAACCTCTATCTCACAGAAGAGATGTTGCGAGTTTGTCTCTGATGTATCGTTATTTTCATGGAAAGTGTTCAACTGAGCTTCAATCTATGGTCCCCCCTCGCCAAACTTTCACAAGAAACACTCGTCTAGCTGTAAACACTATCAATAATTTCCCCCACTCTTTATCTGTGCCTAAACCTAAACGTAGATTCCATGAACAAAGCTTCTTTCTTAGAACTGCACGCCTGTGGAATTGTCTTCCGTTTTCCTGCTTTCCGGCTGACTACAATATGGTTGTGTTCAAGTCTAAAGTAAACAAGTTTTTGATGAGCCGTTCCATATAAGTTATTAAATTTACCTAATTTTCATTACTAATGATTACTATATTGACCAACTTCTACTGTACACTCTTTAACCCTTATCCTTGAGTGGCCTCTGGGCCTTGATAATGTGTTGATGCCTTTGTAAAAAAAAAAAAAAAAAAAAAATATACATACACACACACACACACACACACACACACACACACACATATATATATATATATATATATATATATATATATATATATATATAATTAGCATGGAAACTCAACGTTGTCCGAGATCGAATGAGTATCAATAAATTTTCTACCTTCTCATGCATTCATTTTCATCGAAATCAATGAAATAGCACAATTTTCAAATCAAATCGTTGGATTGACTGCTCTAGTTGGGGACCCACCGTCGTGTACCTGGTGGAAGCTTTATATGCCTCCCCATAGTGACTTAATCCACAATACATTGAAGTCTATATTGCTGAAGTAATCTGTTGTTGATTTTATAAAACTATCTGTAAATAATGGCTTCACTTTTATACGTTTAACTTTAATTTAAATGATTGTGTAAAAATAATTTCATGAAATCAACAGTTCGTTCTTTGATAAAACAGGGTCGCGTTCGAAATGAATGTTTCTGTTTCAATTGAACCATGATACTTGACTTCTGCATTTAAAATTTTTAGTGAAGACATTATTTTATAAAATCAACAGTAGATTCTTTACAGTGCAATACAGACTACAATACATTGTGACTAAGTCACTGCAAGGAGGCATGTGAAGGTTCCTTCCGGTACACTTCAATGGGTTCTCCACAAGAGCAATCAATCAATTGATTTCATTAAAAAATGGTCGATTTCATCAGTTTTTGGCGACAATAAAAACGTTGGGTCTCCCTGCTAGCATTCGTTATTATGTGCCATGTTATTCACTATGATTTATTATAAAAAATTTTAGACTAGTCCAGACGACTGGTAATATAAACATTGTTTGAATAATCACCTAAAAATAAAAATCTGCGAATAAGATAATTCATATTTTGTTCAATAATAATATAGTTTATATATTATTTAATTGGAATCCATTATTGAGATGAGTATTATTTATTAATTTATTTATTGTGGACTATTATCCTCAATCTGCTTAGTTGTTGTTTCATGACGTTTCGGCTAACTATTCCTCTGGTCTTTGTCAGGTAGTAACCATGATAGGATAGGAACTCCAAATGGACTAACTGGCGCAGTGAATAGAGACGTTGAATCTCTACGGTTCCAGGTGAGAATTGTCTGAAGATAGCGGTTTCAATCCTACTGAAAGCCGGCCAGAGGCTTACTTGGTTAAAAACGTGGTGAGAGAACAACAACTATGGAAGGCAGTAATTGCTGAGAATGCAGTCAGGAGATTCGGAGTTCGTATCCTGTCACGGTTATCAACTGACAGAGGCCAGAGGAATAGTTGGCCGAAATGTCATGAAACAACAACTAAGATGAGGATAATAGTCTGCAATAAATAAATGAATAATATAGTTGTTATCTACTTTACAATAAAAATTTTTTATTTTTTTCTTAAAGAATAAAGATGTGTCTTTATAACATTTAAAATTAAAATCTGAAAGTTTTTAAGGATTAGTTTGAAAATAGTTAGGTTCAAAGTGTGTAGAAGTGCTTTCCTGCTTTTCATTCTGTTCAAACTTATACCGTTTAATGTTCCAAAAGAATCATCGAAAAGATAGAAAGTGTTATAACAATTTATCTGAAAGAATGAAAATAGTGTTTTAGCAATGCTAAATATTTGATAAGATTTATGCTTGAATATATTGGGATGAGTTCAAGATCTTTTAATTGCATTTGTTTTCTTTTATTAAATAGCTGACGATTTTGGACAAAGAAAAAAGAAGATAATCATGGCGAATATGTCCTGTTTAAAAATTTTTTTTTTTACAAAGGAGTCACTACTTATCAAGGCTCGGAAGCCACTGAAGGATAAGAGTTAATTAGTGTAGAGTGGTTAAGAGGAACATGTTGTAGTCATCTTTAGTCATGGAAATTTGGTAAATTGGATTACTTAAGAGGATGGCTCATCAAGAATTTGTTCACGTTGGACTTGAAGTCAGTTAGAAAGCAGGAAAACAAAACAAAGTACGACAGGCAGTGCAGTTCTAAGAAAGAAGCTTTGTTCATAGAATCTACATTTAGGTTTAGGCACAGATAAAGAGTGGGGGAAATTATTGATAGTGGTTCAGCTAGACGAGTGTTTTTCGTGAAAGTCAGGACATGGGGGATCATAGATTGGAGCTCAGATGAGCACTTGCCATGAAAATATCAATAAAGCAGAGACAGGCTTGCAACGTCACGTCTGAGAGAAAGAGATTGCAGGGAAGAGAAAAGGGCTTCCCTCACTAGGTTACAAAGAACTCAAGGTAGGATAAACTATCTGTGGCAGCTCCTGCCCAGATGTAGCAACAGTACTCCATCCTTGGACATAATTGGCTCTTATACAGGTAGAGAATTGCATTAGCAGTGAGATATCTACTAGAGCGGTAGAATGATCTCACCATTTTCTCAGCAGCCCTGGCAAAGGATTTGATGTATGTGTTCCATTTCAGATCAGGAGTTAAGGTCAAGCCCAAAAGCTTGTCAAAACATGGAATCTCTTCAAGACAAGAGCCATTCATTTCAATTGATGCCAGACGGCGGGCAGAGCATTGATGATGGAAAAATAAAAGCTTGGTTTTAGATGCATTTAAATTAATCAGCCACCTCTTTCCCCATTGCATCACGTGATCAAAATCAGAGGAGAGAGAATCAGAGAGAACTTGGTCATTTACAGCATTTGAAGTGTTGCCATAGATGGTAGTATCGTCAGCATAAATGTCTATGAATGATCTAAGGATGTGATTTGGAAGATCATTGATGTAGATCAGGAAGAGAGTTGGGTCTAGGATGGATCCCTGAGGAACTCTAGCATTAATACTGTGAGCTTCTGATTTCTGCGCATCAACCACTACTCTTATCAACCTATCAGAGAGAAGTGATTTAATAATTTGAAAGACATTTCTAGCTATATCATAGCTGGAGATCTTGTGGAGTAGACCTTTATGCCATACTCTATCAAATGCCTTTGATATATCAAGGGCAATTGCCATAGAAAGGAAGCCTCCATTGAGAGATTTACTAATCTTATGAGATATAGCACATCTGCTGTAGATCTATTAGAATGGAAGTCATATTGCATGTCACTTAGGAAGTTATATTTGCTGAGGTGATTGACTACTTCTCTATTTAACACAGATTCTAGCGACTTACTCATGATGCACAGGGGACTTATTGGTCTGTATTGAGAGGGAGATGAGTAACCACTTGAATTTTAAATACGGTACATACTGATGATGTTTTCCAGGGTGTTGAGAAGCATTTCTCCTTAAGACAACGCTTAAATAGCTTTGTAAGTATGGGAGCTAATTCTGGTTGAAGCTTTTTGAGCACTATAATTGGAATGCCTTTAGAGCCAGTTGCTTTACTAGAATCGAGGTTTTTGATAAGCTTGGTAACCTCACGCACAGATATTTGTAAATCGCATAGCATGTTTTCAGACACAGGAGGAAATATGGGTGGTTGTCACCTCAGATCGCATAGGGTAGAATCAGCTGTAAAGTTTTTGGCAAAGAGTTTGGCTTTGTCCGATGCTGTCGAGATTACCTCAGGTCCATTGATGATGGTTGGGATAGAACACGCACTTCTGTTAAGGACCCTATTTGTTATTTGCCAAAATTGGTGTGAACTAAGCCGCTGCTCAGCTACTTTGGACTTGATAGACTGAACATAAAACTCTCTCGCATTCTTTATTACTCTTTTAGAGTGGTTGCTGGCAGTCCTGAAGATGGCTTTAGTCTCAGTACATCTATTACATTGGAAGCAATGGAAAAAGTGATTGCTGTGCGCAATGGCAGCAGCACATTCTGGAGAGAACCATGGCTGGCTGTTAGGTTTTTGCTGAAATGTTTTGAAGGGTATGAAGCAGTCTATACCTACAATTAACCATTCCGTCAGGTCTGATACTATGGAGGACACATTAATTTTAAAAAAGGAACGCAGATGTAGATTTTATATAAGTGTATGAAAGAAATCCCAGTAGAGTATCGTATGATTGAGAGATATGTCAGGGGACGTATTAAATTTTGTTTTTATCTTAATGGAGACAATCGAGTGATCAAAAGATGAACAGAACTCAAGGCAAGTTGTGAAAAAATGTCTAGGAGACTTGCATACTCGCCATCAGTGTCAGGCACACGGGTGGGTTCATGAACAATCTGAGTTGGGTTATAAGCAATGGAGAAATTATGACAGAACCTCCCCTCATCATCTGTCTTGTTTGAGTGGACTAACTATTCCACATTATGAACATTGAAGTCTCCAGATACGTGAATGTTAGCTGAAGGAATAGCAGATAGGATGCGATCAATTTGCTAAGACATGCTCTTAAAGATAGTAACTCCTCTGTTGTTAGGGCAATAGAGGGCAAATATAAATGCAGTGGTGTAAGCAAGTGCAATCCCGAACCACATATCGAGCAATTGTAGGTCTTTTCTGGAGATGTCCCTTCCACATGGAAAGCGATCTCTAATGTAGGCACATATTCCATGTCGATCTTAGGGGTCAGATTTGGATGTTAAATTAAAATATACTTTAATTACGAACTCACCTAGGGAACTAGTCAGTCCAACGCCAGTTTTGCTTATGAAGACTAGGTCTGATTTGATCTTCTGTAATTGTATTTCAACCTCTGGAAGGTTGGGACGTAGACCCCTGATGTTAGAGGAGACATTGTAGTGGGGGTCTACATTGGAAGTTGGAGTTCTTGGTTTAACGTGCATTTTTTTCATGGTGAAGTTTTGGGATTTGTGGAATAGGTCGACAGACATGGTTAGAGCAGGGAAGAGAGGGAAAGTAAGGAAGAAAAAAAATGAAGAAATATTTTTTTTTGTTTGTAAACCATGATAAGGTAAAGCCGTAACAATTATCCACTAATATGGCATCGAGAAGCCTCATCAGAAGCTCCTGCATTATGGAACTATTCTGTACGTTCATATAGCAAAATAATGAGCAAAAGCTATCGTCATAATTCAATGTTACTTGAAAATCATAATTAAAAAATAGCACGGTCCATATTCTGCAAGGCACGTAAAAAAAGTATTAGAAAATAAATAAATTCAGATTGGAATTTGTGAACGGTTTATTTAATGTGAACACTTGTTTGCGGTCTATTTTACGCTTTTTGGTAAACAAAATGCCGTATTCTTTGTTTAATTTCATAGGAAGTAAAGTAAATATCACGATATGTCTAAGTAACATTTATTGCGTTGATGTTATTGGTAAGTGATGCCGTCCATATTAGTGCAAGGCGAGCTGTTCATTTTTACGATCTCCTATTCCTAGAATTAATTAGTGCAAATATTGTGAGTTGATAGTTCGTTCTATTCTTCTTCTTCTTCTTCTTCTTCTTCTTCTTCTTCTTCTTCTTCTGTAAGAATTGAAATTGGATTAACTTACCGGGAGTGGGTCGGAGGGAAGAAAAGACACTGAACTGCTGTTTGCCGTTACTGAGAAACTGGGGGTCTATTTCCTACTAAGTTAAATACACATTCTAATATCGTTGGAAATCACGTTGGAATTCTCGCCACTGAGAGTTAGTATGTATAAAAGGAGTTGTCTCACTACGGGTCGGTGATTAGTTAAGAACCTAGTTACCTAGCTTGCTAGTCGGTTGGCGTCTCTTAGACTGATTACCTCGTTACGTTACCTGTTAATTGTTACCTTTACAAGGAAAGGAAAGACTGCTTGTAAGCAACGTCACCATTTCGTTGCAAGCCCTTACTGCCTTTTCTTCTTGTTGGTGAAATAATCCCGACACTTCTTCTTCTTCTTCTTCTTCTTCTTCTTCTTCTTCTACTACTACTACTACTACTACTACTACTACTACTAATAATAATAATAATGAGAAATTCTAACATAAGCTTACAAGAAAAAAAGCAAAATTATACAAGTGTAGCTATGTCACTATTTAAAATCCGATACGTGACTGTTTGCATGGTAACTTATTCTCTTAGTCTTTTTGTGGTTCATTAATTCTTTAATACTCTACTTCGTTTTTAATGATAATCGACAAACGTTGAACTGTCTCTCGTAATTATGTGTGCGTGCTCTTTCCCCTTCGATATCGTCCAGTTGTCGTTTTCGCTGTTGAATCAACTTATATATCTTGTGATCGTTTCGTTTCCTTTGTCGTGAATCGTCATCAGTGTGGCTAGGAATTTCTGTGCAAATAGAACTCGTTTAGAAAGGAAGTCAAAGACGATATATCTGGGAGTGTTTTAATTTTTATTCATTTATTTTTTTAAAGAGAAATATTAATATTGACAAATTAAAAAAGAATTCGAAAGAGAAAGAAAGACAGACCAATTTTTATTCTAAACAACTTAATAAGTAATTTGTCAGATGAACCGACGTAATGAAAATCTTGGCCATACTTTAGCAATTTTAATGTTTTTTTTAGCTGCTACACCCTTATCGGTGATCTGTCTTACGAAGTTCCATCGACGACTGATTCTTAACCATCTAGGAGGTGACCATATAAATCCTTGAACAAAAATTCTGAAATTTTGAATTATAGATATTGGATCAAGAATCATGAATCTGAAACAAAAAAATAAGTGAATTCATTTAAAAACTTTAAAATTATGAAATGTGCCATTTGTCACCTTGGGCTCGAATCTTCCTGATTAGGATTGTGCCTATATATATATATATATATATATATATATATATATATATATATATATATATATATATATATATATATATATATATAGCAAGACAAAGATTATATATATATATATATATATATATATATATATATATATATATATATAGCAAGACAAAGATTATATATATATATATATATATATATATATATATATAGCAAGACAAAGATTATATATATATATATATATATATATATATATATATATATATATATATATATATATATATATATATAGCAAGACAAAGATTATATATATATATATATATATATGAATAAAGAAATGCGCAAAAAAAATGCAGTCCCTGTTTATTTTTGTGGTTTGGTTTTTGATTTATGTCAGTTGGAAATATTTCTAGTGATCGATAGAACTGCCGAAAATTGCATTTTGTTGTTATTTTTTATCATTATTATGTAAGAAAAGTCAGTCAGATTATCGATATTAGACCTATATAGAATTGAAGATAATATGACGGTCAGGTTTTAACCCATAGTGTGAGTACAATTTTCCACATCTAGTCTTTTTGACATTAGTGAGAACAATGCGATGGGTATCTACATATATAAATCTCAAACGTCTGTTAGTGTGTATGTTTGTATGACCGCCTAAAACTTTTTACAGTCCAAACAAAAATGGACAAATTTGGTATGATATTAAAGCTCGAACCTCCGGACGAGAAATATTGAATTTTTGGCCCAAAAGATCAACTCAAAGTTGGTCAGCTGGCCGTTTTTCTGCAGGGGGGGGATCAAAAAGTGACATTTTTAACGTTAAATACTACGTAATTCTTAAAATTTAAAATTGATTCTAATGATATTTATACGTATTTAAAAAACGTTGAGTCATATCATGTGACGTGACGTCAGCAAGCTGTAATGGCGGCTGTTAATGCACACATTAACTGCCTTCGAAGGGTAACTTGATATTATAACCCAGAGTTAAATATTAATTTTCGAGTCGAAAAATTAGTACCAACGTAATTATCGCATTTCATTTTACACGAAAATTAAAGGGGTGGTGGGAAATAAAATTATGAGTGATTGAACTTTTTTACCGACGAGAATCGAGTTACTGTATTTTAAAATGTAAACAATGCATTTCTAAATCTAAAACATTACATATAGGCGAGTAGAAAGAGAAAGGGGGGAGGCATAATATGAGTTAATCAGCGTTTGTTTCACTTACACCCTTATACTTACACATTTTAATATACGAAATGTGAGTTAATAGATTTGATGACATCCCAGGCATAAACTCCTCCTTATTTTCAAGTAACTTCTATTTCTCTAAAGCTTGAGATCCAAAGCATAAACTCCTCCTTATTTTCGAGTAACGGGGGCGAAAGATGAAAATGCTTGAACTCTAAGAATAGGTACTACACTTTGATCTTAGCCAAAAAAAACAACTAAAAAAATGCATATTATATATTCATCGTATGCTAAATTGAGACAAGATGTCATATTCCAAACCTCACAAATCGCTAAACTGCTGATTCCAAATTCTGAAATAAAAACATTATTATTCAGAAAGCCATTCTTAGTACTGGGAGGTTATGTTTTTTATATAATCTTGAGTTAAGGAGGAGGGGTATTAAAGTCGATTGAATGCTGAGACTAATACTACACTAAAGAATTCATATAAAAGTATTATGCCCTAGCAGATTACCCGACGTAGGTGGAAATACATGGAATGTTTCCTAGCAGAATACCCAGCTTCGCCTGGGATCGGATAAGATTGTCTGATATATGTACTAGCCACATACCCAGCGTAGCCCGGGATTAGATTACATAGGTGGTTATATGTACTAGCAGAATACCCGGCATAGCCTGGGATTGGATAAAATAGGTGTATATGTACTAGCAGAATACCCAGCGTTGCCCGGGATTTTATGACACAGCACTAGCATGACATATGTACTAGCAGATTACCTGGCATTGACCGGGATTGGATTAAATTCATGGTATGTTTTCTAGCAGAACACTCCGCGTTGCCTGGAATCAGAAAAAAATTGGTTGATATATGTACTAGCCAAATACCCGACATCGCCCAGGATTGGATTACATAGGTGGATATATGTACTAGCAGAATACCTGGCATAGCCCGGGATTGGATGAAATAGGTGGATATGTACTAGCATAATACCCGGCATAGCCCGGTATTGGATGACATAGGTGGATATGTACTAGCAGAATACACAGCATCGCCCGGGATTGTATGACATATGTGGATATACAGGGTGATCCAATAAAAACGGGCCCCAACTCTTATTAGGCCCTGTTTCTCAGTGTTTTGTCCGAATGAAATGAAACTTTAGTAATAACTAGTTTATTATATTCAAAACATCACAGGGTCTTTGGTCTAGCTAGTTTATTATATTCAAAACATCACTAGGGTCTTTGGCCTTTTATTCTCCGTTGACTGTAAAACGCTCAGAAAAACAATTGAATGTCCTCTTTTTTTTGGGTCACCCTGTATGTACAAGCAGATTACCTGGCATGGCCCAGGATTGGATAAAATTCATGGAATGTTTCCTAGCAGAACACTCGGCATTGCCTGGGATCGGAAAAAATTGGTTGATATATGTACTAGCGAAATACCCGGCGTCGCCCTGGATTGGATTACATAGGTGGATATATGTGCTGGCAGAATACCTGTCGTAGCCTAGGATTAGATAAAATAGGTGTATATGTACTAGCAAAGTACCCAGCGTCAACCGGGATTATATGACATAGGTTGATATATGTACTAGCAGATTACTCGGCATGGTCCGGGATTTGATAAAATTAATGGAATGTTTCCTAGCAGAACACTCGGCGTTGCCTGTGATCGGAAAAAATTGGTTGATATATGTACTAGACAAATACTCGGCATCAGCCGGGATTGGATTACATAGGTGGATATATGTACTAGCAGAATATCCGGCCTAGCCTGGGATTAGATAAAATAGGTGTATATGTACTAGCAAAATACCCAGCGTCGCCCAGGATTATATGACATAGGTTGATATATGTACTAGCAGATTACCCACCATGACCCGGGATTGGATAAAATTGGATTACATATGTGGATATATGTGCTAGCAGAATTCCTGGCATAGCCTGGGATTGAATAAAATAGGTGTATATGTACTAGCAGAATACCCAACATCGCCTGTGATTGTATGACATAGGTGGATATATGTACTAGCACATTACCCGGCATGGCACGGGATTTGATAAAATTCATGGAATGTTTCCTAGCAGAACACTCAGCATCACCTGTGATTGGAAAAATTGTTTGATCTATGTACTAGCAAAATATCAGGCGTCGCCCTGGATTGGATGACATAGGTGGATATATGTACTACAGAATAGCCGGCATAGCATGGGATTGGATGAAATAGGTGTATATGTACTAGCAGAATATCCAGCATCGCCCGGGATTGTATGACGTAGGTGGATATATGTTCTAGTAGATTACCAGGAATTTCCTGGGATTGGATGAAATAGGTGGAATGTTTCCTAGCAGAATACCCAGCGTCGCTTGGGATCAGATAAGATTGGTTCATGGAATTGTATAAAATAGGTGTATTTGTACTAGAACAATACCCGGCATCGCCCAGGATTATATGACATAGGTGAATATATGTGCTATCAGAATACTTGACGTAGCCTGGGATCAGATGAAATAGGTGCATATGTACTAGGAAAGTACCCGACGTCGCCCAGGAATGGATGACATATGTGGATATATGTACAAGCAGATTACCTGGCATGGCCTGGGATTGAATGAAATAGGTGGAATGTTTCCTAGCAGAATAGCTTGCATCGCCTGGGATCGGTTAAGATTGGTTGAAATATATACTAGCAAAATACCTGGCAATACCCAGGATTGAATGGCACAGGGTTGATATATGTACAAGCAGAATAACTGGCGTCGCCCGGGATTAGATGAAATAGGTGTATATGTACTAGCAGAATACCCAGTGTTGTCCAGGATGAAATAGGTGGATATATGGACTAGCAGATTACCCGGAATTGCCTGGGATTGGATGAAATAGGTGGAATGTTTCCTAGCAGAATACCGGCGTCGCCAGTGATTGGATAAGGTTGGTTGATATATGTACTAGCAAAATACTCGGCATTGCCCGGGATTGGATGACATAGGTGGATATATGTACTAGCAGAATACCCAGTGTCGCCTGGGATTGAATGACATAGGTCGATATTTATACTAACATCATACCCGGTGGAGCCTGGGATTTGATGGAATAGGTGTATATATATATATATATATATATATATATATATATATATATATATATATATATATATACTAGCAAAATTCCTTGCGTCACCCAGGAGTGGATGACATAGGTGGATATATGTACTAACAGATTACCCGGTAGGGCCCGTGATTGGATGAAATAGGTGTAATGTTTCCTAGCAGAATACATTGCACCGCCCAGGATGTAATGAGGCAGGTGTTAATACATCCTAGCAGAATACGTAGAATCGCCCTTGAATGGATTAAATGGATGGAAATATATAATAGAAGAGTACGTAGCATATCCTGGGATTTAATAACCTTGCTGGAAATATGTACTAGCTTTATACCTGCAATCGCCCGGCATGTAAAATGTTGCTGGAAATATATACTAGCAGAATGTATCAAAGTTAATTTTTCAATAAAGTGGGTTGATAATGTAGGTACAAATCATTTAAAATGATTGTCGAAATTAGTAACATATCCAAATATTTTGAAAAATTAGGGAATATGGGTTATTTTATTGGTGTGTTTGTAATGAAATAACCAGCCTAGACAATGTATCAAAGTTATTATTTTAGTAAGAGGATGGCGATAATGTGGGTTGAATCGTGAAAAATAACTGTCAAAATTACTAACATATCAAACAATTATGAAAAATATGATATGATTTAACACAACGGCTTCTTTCTTTTCCCCGATTTTTTTTTTTTTTTTTGGCTAACTTTTAATTCGCCAAGAGGTCTGTTTTATTTCGGCAAATTGAAGAGTTATCCAACAAAATCGGTAAAAAGAATGCCGTCGTGTTCAATCAGACGCGCTTGAATATAATATACATATCATATATAGTTTTGAGACATTGTGTTGAACAAAGATGGTGGCATAGTTCAGATCAGTAACGAAGATGGCAGCCAAGAATTAAATACAGTCCGTGACGTAGTAGACGTCGAAATGATTGAATCCAAAATTCCACAATTTTTATAATAATTTTGGGACGTTTTCATTGATTGTTTAGCACAGCCGTTGGTTATAAAAATTATTGGCGAATCTATTTGTCTCATACCCCCATTACTTGTCTGATGGGGAAGGTCTCCTAGCGGCTTCGGCTGCAGGGAGACAGGGTAGTACAAGTCAAGGATTCGTCACTTGACACTCAGCCGAACAGGTGTGTGGCCGGGAACCGGCCCAGCACCTGTTGGACTGAGGTACACCGCCTGGGTAATACCTAGGAGGACAACCCTCCCAGGCCTTGCCACCGGGCTTTCCGGTGGGCAAGTTTATTGCTTGCTGCCTGAGGCGCCCCGACCGGAGAATGCCGACGGGGTTACTCAGGCAATTTTTAAAATTGCAGGAGTGCCCATCCTTTAGGGGAGCCTGCAGGGTTCCCACTTTCCAGGCCTTGTGCCAAATATTGCCGATGTGGGCGGCAATTAAATAACTACCCCCATTAGTTCATCTGATGGAGATGTGTCTCCTAGCAGCTTCGGCTGCAGGGAGACAGAGTAGTAATACTCGTCAAGGATTCGTCACTTGACACTCAGCCCAACAGGTGAGGGGCCGGGAACCAACCCAGCACTAGGTGTGTCAGAAATTTCGTGAAAATAGTGAATAATTCCACCCCATCTTTCCAAGCTTATAACTCCTCGAAAAATGTAAATCAAGCCCTATTCTTTTTTCAATTAAAGGAGCAAGGACCAAGGTTTCATTAATCGTATTTTTTTTTTAAAAGGTTTTAAACTTCAGACTTTACAGGTAAATTTCTAAAAAACAGTTCTTTTTTTTTTAAATTTGAATATATTATTTATTGGCCTGTTCTCTTTAATTTGTGATATATAAGACTTTGGTACATAAATTAATTATTTACTTTTTAATTGACATTTCAAAATGAGATGCGTGAATTATTCGACCCCCTGTCTTTCCAAGCTTATAACTCCTCGAAAAATGTAATTCAAGCCCTAATTTTTTTTTCAATTAAAGGAGCAAGGACCAAGGTTCCATTAAAAAAAAAAAAAGGAAAAACAAATAACGTGGTTTAAAAAAAAGGTTTTAAACTTCAAACTTTACAGGTAAAATTCTAAAAAACACTACGCTTTTTTTTTGTTTTGAATTAGAATATATTATTTATTGACCTTTTCTCTTCAATTTGTGAGTAAATTAATTATTTACTGCTCGGTGAGTAAATTAATTATTTACTTTTTAATAGAAACTTGAAAATGGGGGGGGGGCGTGAATTTAAAAAAAAACGTTTATCTAAAATATTATATTCGGTTTATTGGAAAGAACATAAAATTTCACATTGACCCTGAAAATATCGTAAAAATAGAATCAATAGAAAATTTTGATAGATTTTTAAAGTTTAAAAATTGAAAAATATTGAGTTCGGAACATTCATTACTGTTTAAAAAAAATATTTTTATTACTTTTAAAACAACTTTAATAGTTTATTTTGGAAGTATAATCCATAAAGAAAATAAATAACCCACTTTTAATAGAGAAATTACGAGATTTTTATATTGTATTCGCAGTTTCGTGTTAGGGGTGTCAAAAATTCCTACAAAAATTCTGATACACCTAGTCCAGCACCTGTTGGACTGAAGTACGCCGCCTGGGTAATACCTAGTAGGTCCACCCTCCCAGGCCTTGCCACTGGGTTTTCCGGTGGAGTAAGTTTATTGCTTACTGCCGACGGGGTTACTCAAGCAATTTTTACAATTGCAGGAGTGCCCCTCCTTTAGAGGAGCCTGCTGGATCCCCACTTTCCGGCCTTGTGCCACGTATTGCCGAGGTGGGCGGCAAATAAATAACTACCCCCATTAGGAGTCCAAAACATTTTTATATATATTCCAATGCAATATTTCGACTCGAATCTTCTCTGATCGTTTACTATTTATGCTTGGCATTCATAGTCGCTTAATTTACCTTAATTTCTATGTTAATTGCGAGTAGACTGGAGATAGAATGGTAGTCTACGAAGTCAAGATTGATTTTTGTGATTGGGTTCGAATCTCCCGATGGGGAGAAATGGTCCTTTCCTCCACTGATAATTGCGTAAGCATGAAGCCTTAATGTCTATAATTACAAAAATAATTGTTAATATTCATAAAATAATATCGCACGTGTATATATATATATATATATATATATATATATATATATATGTGTGTGTGTGTATGTGTGTGTGTGAGAGAGAGAGAAATACAAGAAGAGCTGATCGTTCTTCAAGTATGTTTACATGTCTTCATGCGTAGATCAACAAATTATCTTAAATCTTCTTTTCTTTAACAGACAAAGGATTAGATTGAGGATAAACTTAACATTTTTCTCTTTTCTTTTTTTCAACACACACACACGCGCGCACACACACACACACTAATTCATTACGATGCAACCATAAAGCCTTACGATGCGTTTGCTTGCATGCGTAAAATGCTTCAGAGGCGAAGACTATAAAATACAAAAAGACGCGAGTCGAAACAAAGCATTTTCTGCAAGCGCTACGAATCAAATAATCTGAGATCCTTGTTTTCCTCATCAGAATCTTTGAGAATGGTAACGGAAATAGGGAAGAAAAGAAAGGAAAAAACAACCCTCGAAATAGGAAATATTTTCGAAATGGTGATAATATTCTATTTTCATAGATTCTCTCTCTGTCAAAAGCACATGGAAATCAAAAAATTACCAATATGGTAATAACAAAGGACAAAGGCGGAGAAGATAAAAATGTAAGACCATCTTGGCAAGATACGAATGATAAGCGAATATGAACCTGTTTAGCTCGATCATTATGCATATAGCTTTATTGTACCACAAAGATGGGGAAGAAAGTTACGTTCATAGTATTAGAGACTTTGGCGCTTCTATATTATAATAACGAAAAATATTAAATTTCAAGAGAAACAAATGATACCTATGTCAGTATCATGTTTCAAATAGTAACATATCCAATAATTACGAAAAACGATACGATAGAAAAATAGTTACTAATGAAAAAAAAAATTGTAAAAGCGAAATAACTGAAATAAAGAGATAAATTGGCAGGGGAGATAATTAGCTTCTGTTGCTTACGTCACGAAATGAACGTAATTCAAAATGCCGGACAAATTTTATTCCTTATCTAAACTTTATTGTAAACTGTTTTTAATTAATAATTCTTTTTCTGCCTTATCGTTTCCGTAACTTTTGGATATGTTACTATTTGCGACATGACAATTACGTAAGTAACATTTGTTTTTCTTGAAATTCAATATTTTTTCGTTATTATAGTATAGAACCACCGAGACTTCAAAGCCGATTCTCTGCACTTATTTAAAATTTTCCTTCACCCTAAACAGGGCATATTTATATCGAAATGAAAGGGGCTACACTGATAGAAGCCAGAGTAATAGAAGGGAAAGTGGGTGGGGAATTGTGTAGCAAGATTTATTTTCACATTACATTTAAAATTAGTACAGTACAGTAGGCAGGAAGAGATTTCTTTAGGTAAACAGTCTGAGAAAAGAAAAAGTCTAGAAAATTTTCCAGAATCATGTGATGGGACAGGATTTTGCTGCTAATTGGGTAGATCAGGGTTATTTATACCGAGGAATATGCAAGTCCTGCATTAATTCTCAAACTAAACTTTGTGGTATTTTGGGAGTTACGGAGAATGTAGACTCATCAATTAGCTAGCATTATTCCCAGGTTCGCTCCAGTAATGATACCTGCCAGCGTCTAATTTATAGGTTAAATACAATGGATCATTTACAAAATATATGTTTGTAAAAGAATTTGATCTATAAATATTTAAAGATGGACTTGATGACTATAATACATCATCAAAATGATTGAATTCACCATTAAATGGTTTATATGCCATTAAACAGAACAACCAACCCAATGGTGACAACAAGTTGCAAACATTCAGCACTTAATATTTCCTAAACGGTCACCCATTTTACTACTCACCAGGCTTAACATTGCTTACCTTTCGATGTTTTAACAAAATGTAAGCCATAAGTAATGGGTGAAATAGTAAAATAGACTAGATACTCAATCCTAGGGAAATTAATGTAGGGGAAGAAAATTTTGAAATAACACCAACCTTATGATTATTTCAGCAATCACCTTAGATTTATAACATAATTGAAATTTTAAATATTATAATCAAGTCCTGAAAATATCTATCCTTATTACCACACTTAGCTTTGGTTGGGGCTATGGCAGCCTGCAGGTAACATCAATAGCAAAATATAAAAATCTGGAAGTGAATCATTGGTTCTTGAGCCCGATATCAATAATAGAACACAGGGAAGAGAATTCTTCAGTTCAAATCACCACGTATAGATTAGAAATAAAACAGACAAGCGAAAGACAACACAAAACAACCAAGTTTCAATTCAGATATACGTATTTATTGACATTAAACAAAATAAAAAAACATGCAAAGAACCAAAATAAAGATGAGCGGAGATCGTCCCTATTGGATCGCACAAATATCGCATTCAATCCAGTCTATGAATGAAATAGAATGTAACTTACGGGACGTCGACGAGTGGCACAAAGAGTCTTCAACAACCAGCTGCAAAAAAAGTCCTCAAACAGAAACACGCAAAATTCCTTATGTAGAAGAATCATAAGTGTAGGAAAATGTATCAGGCAAGTATCAATTATGGAGGAGAAAAGGGAAGTTCTGGATATTGGTTGGCACTATACAATCCTTGGATCGGGTATCAGAGCTATCATCTCCGGTAGATAAATAAGTGTCAAAGACAGGTACAGACTGATCAGCATAGAGTTCCTTTTCACAGTTTAAATACAACTGTTCTTGGTAGCAAAAAGTTATTCTCAAACAGAATTCGGATTTGCAGCATTCAGGAATCGTGTTTATTTCCTTACAACTTTTATCTTCGCCAAAATACTGTCCGTAAGACGGATGAGGACATTTTTTTCTTTTCCTTCTGTTCGCCTCCGTATGTTTCTTCCTTTTCTTTATCATCAACCAGAACCGACCGTTTGTTGAGCTGATTCTGACAAAATCTCTTTCTTCATTTTCATCTGAACCTTATATACGTAACAAAAAGAAAAAATATATAAGTGGGATGCACTGTATAGGTTCATCCTTTTTTTTAGCAATGAAGATAAGTAGAACATGAAATTCGTATGAAAATTACAAACAAAAGTGTGGGATCAGGTATAAAACAGTGAATTCGTTTCTAATCGATTTTTTTAAGTATAAACATTTAATTTTAATTTTAATAATATAATAAAAAACATGAGTCTTCATTTTTGTTAGACTCCTCTTGGAGTTTCAGTGGTTAGAATGAATACGTCAAAGATAAGTAATTAAGTATAAATAGACAATAGAATTAGGTATTTAAGACATTGCCATCAGAAGTATTTGTTTAATTATTTGTTTTAAATTAATCTTTGTCTAAAAAATATAAAAGAGAGGTTATCAAAGTTTATGTCGATAAGGAAGCGAAATAGTATTCTACTTGTTTTTGATTTGGTTTCGTCTTAGCGGTTTTTTTTCTATTTATTCTGATACGTTCTGTCGGATTTTATCCTCACACACACACACACACACACACACACACACACACACACACGTATAAAGAGCGTTTATAACCCATTTTTCTATTTTATACCTATGTTTATTTTATCATCTTCATTATTGCATTTTATGAACACACACACACACACACACACACACACACACACATATATATATATATATATATATATATATATATATATATATATATATATATATATATAATCATTTATCAGCCTGTCCAGTAATAAACATCGATCAGGGTACAATGTCAATACACCTGCACTTGAATACCCATTGCACCTGATGATCAGAGTAGTGAGATGGGGTAGGTGGGTGTTGAATATGGCCTAATGAAAATGGCATTTGTGGGAATTATTGATGTGTGACCCGGAGGTTGAATGTGATCACCTTGGCGGATTTTGAAGATGGGAGAAAACAAGAGGGGTAGGGGGGCTGTTTTAAGAGTGAATGGTTCAGCAGCGCCAATGAAAAGGTGATATGGTTATCTTTAGAATGGAATAAGAAAGTGGTAAAAGGATTGATAATGTGGGAGTGGGAATAAAAAACAAGGTGTGTAGAAAGGAAGAGAGAAGAGCAGAATATTGGAGAGCAGAAGGAAGTGTGGATATAGAATCATCGGATAAGGGAAAGAAAGTAATAAAGAGAGAAAGCAGATGAAAAGACAAAAGAGACAAAAAGAAGAGTGAAAGGGAGTAGAAAGATAGAAGAATACAGGGATAGAAAAAGAAAGAGTTAGAAATTTAGAAAATGAAGAGGGAAAGAATACAGAAAGAAGAAAGGAAGAAGATACAGAAAACGAATAGGAAATATAAGGCGCCAGAAAGGAAGAAACTGAAGAGAAGAAAGAAGAAAAATAGACAGTAGGAAAAAATAAAGGAAAGGTAAAGGGAAGAAAGGAGGAAATATGGACTAAGAAAGGCAAAAGAGAAAAAGGGGAGGAAATGCACAAGAAAAAATGGAAATAGCAAGAAGGAGAAAAATTGAAATACCCATTCCAGGAGAGATAGTTAATTTCTCAAACAGAAGATTTTCATCATTTAATGCCCCTTCCAAGGATGAAAATCAATATACAATTGGCTGAGTGGGCGCATTCGTGTTGCATGTGTGGCACTCGGATCTGGTTTTCCTGATGTTAACTTCCAACCAGACAAATTGTCTTACATTCGCTAGCATACTATTTATACTTTGATATGCAGAATGAATAGATTCCAATACTTCTGTGTAAATTGTTTAGGAATCAGGAATTTGTTGTCATTCGTATTAATTCTTTCTACGCAGTATAATTCTTCATGAATAGCCCAGAAAACTCGAACTATGAGTGGAAGGTCATTCGATGATTGGGGAAGCCATTTTGGATTAGATCTCTTAAGATTCGCTTTCTTCCTCTGCAGTTGTTGTTGACACGATCCTTTCCCATATAATAGCCTTCAATTTACAATTATTTTTGTACATCGATGTGAAAGTGGTTTTGACTGCAGTGTTGATTATTTGGTTATGATTTTTTGGTGAAGTATTTGCTGGGTATCGGGTTGAACCATCAGCGGCTGAATTAAATTTTCCAGAAGAATGTTTTATCTGGAATCTGTACATCAGTATCCTTTCTTTGAAATTTAAGAGGTGGGATCTTTTAATATTTATCATGGCTTAGTTTGAAAATATTTTTATTGGTGGCAGGTGGTCCACTGTTACCAGCAAATTCAGGCATCTGAATATAAACATTCAGCAGGATTCCACCCCATTGACCAAGGCTTAAACTTCTTCTTTCGCTGGTGCATATCGCGATTCTGCATCATTTGTAAAACAGGATTCAGCCAGAATCAGCTTCCAGTGTCCATCCCCACAATTGCTGTCGGTGTTACACCTGGGATTAACTTTATCTCTAATGGTTTACCTTCCATTGATGACAGTAGTTGATGTGGATACCTGTTAAACGCATTTGACTTCAAATGTTCCATTAGCTGTTTTTTCTGTTCATATCTGTTGGCTTCTGATGGCTTGGATGAGTTGGTTTCTGGTTTGCTCAGGACAGGCTACTGTACAAGCATCCCCATTGGTCCAATTTCGTTATTTTACCCAAGGAGCTATTCTGTGATAGTAAGGTTGGAAAACTTATTCAAGGTCTTTTATAACATATAAAATATAGAGGTGTTTTCTGACACGTATACGGCTCCTGCATGTGACCTTAAACTATATCCTATGGTGAGGCCCCAGCTTGCAGGCTTTGGGGAGTGTCGAGCAACCCCTTAATTGCCATTGCTCCCAGGTCCACTCTGACCTGGAGTGGTAATACCTGTTAGGGTCCCAACTATGGGTTAAATAGAAACTGACTTGAAAAAGAATAAATAAATAAAAATTCTATTAAAAATTTTTTCAAAATCACTGGATTTGGCATTAAATAACTTGAAAAGGGTTGATATGCCGTAAAACAAAAAAACAACCAACCAACCAACTGACACATATACGGCCTGTCGTGTATCTTTTGTTCCCACGTTTATATGCAGAAATAATGATGTGTAAATGGCTGTCCATTGTCCATCGATGGGGAGTTGACACAAGGTACCCTTCTTGATGTCCAAGGAATTTTTGAATTTTGGGCCCATTCGAACATATCTGTGCCCTTTTGTCTGCAATTTTTTCCGCACACGTCCAAATATTGTGTAAGTTTCAAGCATTATAGATTATAGTCACCTCCACTGTCTTAGGCCCATGTGTCCAAAAACAATGTCCATTCTCTGTCAGTGCTATCTAGTCTTATTAATGGCTATTCTGTTTTTTCACCTGTGACATGTTGGAACGACTGCGAAGCATCTCTTTTCTTAGCTCGATGTTTTCCTTCTAAAACTCAATCAGTTGCTTCCATAGATACATGCTTTCTTGCTGCATAGTGTTTGATGGTGAGTACGTTTAAAAACTGTAGTGCTTACAAATTTCCATACTTTACAATGTTGATTCTGCTCGTAGTGTTGTGTAAAGTGGGAACATATATCTTCAAGCTCTTTGCTAAGATCCACATTAAAGCAAATGGCTGCCCTTATCTCTCCTTTATATATAACTATCAAGGAAGATCACTCCCTGGTTGCTTCCTGTTGTAGAGGATATAACTGCACAGGTAGTTCCTGTTATCAGGACAGATGAGTTTTTACCTACACAGTATGGATGACAAATAAATATTTTTTTGTTCATCCTGATTACGAAGCCAGTATAATATTAAATTCGTAATGACAATATGAACAAAATGAAAAATAGGAATTTAAATAAGAGTTATGTAAGTTAACTTATTTTCTCATAATAGACTCTTCTTGCAATTGCAAAAACTCCAGAATTTAATAAACCCGTTGTTCGCATCTTTATTTATGACCCTTTCTTAGGGCCACAACAATAAATGACCATACAAAAAGCGTTAATAAATTCATAAGATAATAAAGTAAAAATAAAATTAACAGATTTTGTAAAAATTGTTTCTTTTAGATTGTGAATAATTTATATGCGTCCACACGTTTCTATGAAAGACTTTATTGCAGTTAAAGTCATGCTCCACTTTCTTTCCTTCAATAATTTTTCATTTAAATAAGATATATACACTGCATGCCAGAATTATATGCAAATCGATTTTTGGTTCTAGTTCTGGTAGTTTTTAATAAAAATTAGTGAACTTGGCACTTCATATGGCGACATCAACACATGTATAGATCTAAAATTTTAAGTTAATTTGCACTATATTAAAAACTGGCAGCCATTTTGGTGATTTGTGGCCTGTTTCAACACGCCAGCTTTATATGCAAAACAGGATGTAAAGGTGCTTTGAGCCAAGCTGAGAAGTTTAAAATTGTTGAAAGAATTGAAACGTTATTATCATACAACTAAAAAAATTGTTGCTAACCATGAACTTTGCAATGAACATTCTAATAAGGGAAAAATCTGCAAGAAAATACTTGTGTCACATCAAACCATAAGTAAGATCAAGGGAAAGTCCGCTATTACCCTCTTGAGACTAGCAAAAAAGTTTTTGAAAATGCTGTCGTTCCTGATGTGCTCAAATCAACTTAGGACGGTTGGGAAATGTGGAAAGCCAGAAGTTCACCCTCCAGTAAAAGATATTCACAAGAAAAAGAGGATGGACTGGGCAGGAAATAGCATGAACGTAAATTTTCAAACTGTTTTGTTCACCAATGAGTGTTAAGTGACCCTTGATGGACCTGATGGGTGGAGGAGAGCATGGTACCGTAATGAGAGTCCACTTCACCACTAGATCAGGCATCAAAAAGAAGGTAGTGGTGCGTTGTTTTGGGCTGCAATCATTGGTAATGAGCTGGTAAGACCATTCAGAGTCACAAATGGAGTGAAAATAATCGCCAAACTCTACATTGACTTCATTAACGAACATGTCGAACTCTGACACAAAAAGATAGAATTTGTCATTTCAGAAAAAAATGGTATTCATGCATGATAATGCACCGTTTCATGCTGCAAGGATAACCACTTAATATTTAGGGTGTGTTTTTGCCAAATATAGGAAAATAATGCAATGGCCAGCTTGTTATCCCGATTTAAATTTCATCAAAAATCAGTGGAGCATCTTAAAAAGGAAGATTTACTCCGGGGGAAAGCAGTACATCTCCAAGGATGACCTTTGAAATGCTATTCTGACTGCTGCCAAAGAAATTTCATCAGATGAACTCGAAAGTTTGACTTATTCCATGGCAGTTATATACAATATTGACTGTACTATGAAACCATATTAAAGATGTTTGTTCTGAATTATTGTTATTCTCAAATTACATATTCCTAAAATAATCAGTCTTTAATTTTCCATCACCACTTCATCATATTTGACACTTTAGCAATGATTTGCATATGAAGCTGGCATGCTGAAACAAGCTGCAAATCACCAAAATGGCTGGACAGATTAGCTTACATTTTAGATCAGCGCACGTGTTGGTATTGTCATATAATATGCTAAGTTTTTATTAAAAACTATTGAAGTTAGACAAGAAAATCCATTTGCATATAATACTGACACGTGGTGGATAATTAAATTTTTGTAGTACTCTTTGTTCATGTGAACACATTTTCTTCTTTAGATAAACATAAGTATACTCTCAATGCTTGCATGCGTTTTTAAACATAGCATGGCGGTCAAAAATTGAGAGTCAGTGTTGACTTTTAGCTTTGTGTAAACTCTCTTAATTCGTTACATAATCTATTTATATATCCCATCTTTTTTTTTTTTTTTTTTACCGTTCCAAATATGTCCTTCAATTTTGATCTCAGAATGTTTTCATTAATTTTTTGTTAGGTTTTTCTTTGGATTTTTTACTCAATCCAATCATATTTCCTTTCTTTCTTCTTCAAATATAACACGCTGTTTCGTCATATCTATGAAATCTCCACAGCAAAACGCAAATATGGGACAAGAGGAGAGAGTATCAACTCTAGTTTAAATCAGTATTCCCAATGGTGCTGACCTAAACAGAATCGAGAGGGTGAAGGAAAAAGATCTTTATGACATGAAAAAAAAACCCCTGAAACTTGGACACATGAAAAAAAGCTTTAAAAAACTATCTGACAAATATACTCTGTGAACCACGTACAAGAGAAATACAGACAATTACACATTAAAGGATGGTTAGGATCCTAAAAATGATCTCTGAAATAGAGAGTGAATACTTGGCATCTAGTGGGATACTTTATGCCCAGCAAAATCAAAGAGCAAAGAAAATTAAATGCACCCTGTTTATTTTATTAGCTTCCAAATATTTCTACAATAAATACTGTCTGTCGATTCGTCTGTCACACTTTAGTTGTTAATCAGTTAATCATCATACACATCATTTTCATTGTTACATGCACAGATTAAATGGGTGAAGCTTAAGAATGAATTCAATAACAAATAAAAGGATTAATTACTTGGTATAGCATACGAATCATCATCTGCTTTTTTTATGCAACCCAGAGACATAAAGAATTTATGAAGGTTTAACAGAAGTTTTATTTGACAGCAGATCCTCGATATTGAAAGGAAGGGTCTTCGCCTGCGCCCCGGGTCCAGAAGTAATCTTGTTTCAAATTACAGAATTTCTCTAAGAGATCCTGATTACTAAGCCGGAAATCACTTATGTATGGTTGACATTCTTTAAGAAAACATATATCATAGGTGCCCGACTTCATAATACATAATTTACAATTCGCCATTCAGGATCATTGATGAAAGGACTACAAGATATATTAAGCGTTATTTGTTTTAGCATATCCGTTTTATAGAATATAAACCATTTCTGAGTTGTTTAATGCCGAAAGATTTTTTTTTTCAATCATGGATATTTTTCATTGCATTGTTCTGGAAGTAACAGTAAGCTCTGAGAATAGTTCAGATAACATCGTAAAGAAAAGACCAGTTAATTATTGGTCCTCCCCCGACAAAAGAGAGATTGGACCAAGTAATTCACTTCTGTTCGTCCGTTCGCACTTTTCTCAATAACCACGCCTTGGATTTTAAAAAATTTTGCAAAAACATTAGTGATAGTGAAAGTAATTTTTTTAGATAACTGTAGTTGTTCCCATAGGAGGCATTATAGGGGTAAAATTGTCCGCAAATCGTTCATTCATTCATTTGTTTGCACTTTTCTTAGTAACCAACCATTGGATTAAAAAAAAAAAATTGCACAGACGTAAGTAATGGTGAAAGTAATTTTTTTACTAGTGCAGGGGGACCCTGCATGCTCAGCTTTTTGAAAAGAAAGTTGGCATCATGAAAAGACAATAAACGAAATATTCCTGGATAGTACTCGGGATTTTTTTTTCTAATGAGACACCATTTATCAATCCTAAAAGCTACTCGAAGATGAAGTTTAATGAAATAGATGGTCAGTTGAATTGTGAAGAATATTATGAGAAGATTGAAAACGATGAATTGAGACAACAAAATTTGATTACTTATTAAGACCATTTATGCCAGATATATTTTGACATGTGATTTGAAGACGACTCTCTATTTATTATATACGATTAATTGAACTCGTTACTTGACACGTAGTTCTATAAAGCTCTATATGTTTCTTAAGAGTATCACTGTGTAATGACAAAAATTGATCCGATAGGATTTAAACTCGACACACATTCCATCAGTCCTCATGTCCTCGTACATTACACACCTTAAACAGATTCAACCGTCTTCTGTCACAAAAGTAAGTTTCTAGGAAATATCAAATATACAGTTACTTATGTATTCCACTTAGTCAAGATTGGTAGCATCATTAATTTTTGTTTTTGCTGGCGAGTATTGCCTTTATCTAGTATATCTATAAAAGTGAGAATTTATGTGTGAGGGGAATCCTCAACCTATATACTTAACCAAGTTTTCATCTAAAGACTTGGCATTTGATATATAGGATATTAAGACAGGTGGGAAAAGTTTTAATCGGTTTTCACTCAGAAAAAAGGTCTGCTAAGAGGTCAAAATTGAAAAATTGGTATGTAGGGGGGGGTATCGGATTTTTATCTGTGTCAACTGTGTCACGAATGCACATGCATGAATGATTTACAGGACAGATTACTTATGTTAAGAATAAGTAGCTTTAAAAAAAGGATTTAAATACGTGTCAAGCTGGGCTAATGGTTATCGTACTTGACTCACTGTCTTTAGGTTTTAGTTTCGATCTCAGCTCGAGTATTTTTTTTTTTTTTACTTACAATAAGTGAACTGCTTAGAAAAAATATAATACTCGCATGCACATGTTTCAGTTTCTGTATATATTAAAATATATTTATGTGTATTTTACGACCGGGCAACGCAAGGCGGCCTGCTAGTATATATATATAATTTTAAAACAATTGTAAGCCAATAAAAACTGTTTTTCGATGATTTAATGAAAATGTGCTATCTTTACTAACTAATCTTAATTAAATTAAAATTATTAATAATAATAATAATAATAATAATAATAATACAGGAAATGAAGAACATCGAAACTGCATATTTACAAGTTCTACCCCCCCCCATCATGCATCCCCCCCCCCATTGTTTCATCACCGTTCCACCAACCCACCCCAAAAAATGATACCAAAGGGCCGAGCAGGGTCAATAAGAACTGAAAGACCGAGGAGCGAGCGCCAACCAGACCTCGGCTGGACAAGCGCAAAGAGAACTGGGACCTTGGGGAGGCTGAGTGCCACTCAAATTCCAGTATAAACCAATGGCCACTACCAGCGAGAAATCAATGCTAAGCCGCTGTTGCGATGATGCAAATTCATTTGCAAATGCTATCGAAGGAGCTGGAGAGAGCTGGACGTCTGGGGAGACTTATTGTCACTCAGCTTCCAGAGAACACCACAGGTTTCGAATCAGATCGTTTGTTGACTTGTGTGAAAGCTTCATGTGAGCCAATAATAATAATAATAATAATAATAATAATAAAAATAATAATAATAATAATAATGCACTATTGAAATATAATGTGAACTTTTGTTATTACTTTACTGGCTAATGGTCACTCACTGGTACTGACTAGACTTATATTGCTTAATTTTGAGAATCATACAATAATCGGCGTGTCAACTTAATTAGTGCGTGTCGAAATCAATTAGGGCAATAATTATTGCTCTAATTGATTTCGACACATTATAATTCATCGTTCTAAACAGTAAATGTCACACTAAACGCAATTAAAATAATTTTAATATATAAGCATTAGTTTCTCTTGTTTAATGGCATTACCAACTCTTTCTTAAGCAAATGTATAAATAAGCACTCGATGTTAAAGATTAGAAATCTAGCCAACGTAATTTGTATCAATATTAAAAGGATAAAAAAAAAGCTATATATTTTTAAACAGCCACACGAAACCATATATTTATTTAACTTATTTCAGTTAACCAAAGAAACCCAAAGAAAAAGAAACAAAATTCAAACTTACACATGAAAATCATATCAGATTTGTATGCCATCGTATTAATCATATATTAATGTTTTTGGAGTTAAAATAACTTTCAAATATCAATTGCATGATGTAGCCTATCCTTCTGACATATATCCAATGAATGAAATTGGTTTTGTATTCTGTAAATTGTCCATAAAAAATTAATGCTGGATTGATTAACTAATTTTTTTATTACAATTTCAACTTAGTAATATGATTTAAAATCCATTGTTCATGATTAATAACAAGCTTCTTCTTTTTTTTTTAACTGTTAATGAGAAATAGCTTATTGTGAAATTAAGTCAGTTTGTAAATATGTGTTTCGATTGTCATTACAAAGCGAGCTATTTGAAATACGTCAAATAGGGTGTCCTGCTAAACGTGTTCCTTTCATTTGTTAGCCTAATTTGATTGCTTAACGTGCACCGAATTAAAAAAAAAAACAGAATAAAACATACGAAATAATATACAAAATGTAGAAGAAGAGGTGAATGAACGATGATGGAAAAGTAGGTGGAAATGTTCGAAATGAGAAGAAAAGTGTTGATTGGTCAAGGCAGAACAACGATGACGACGACGAAGAAGCGAGCGGACAGATCCAAAATGGATTTAAATCAACCAGTGCCAATGGCTATGGTTTACGTTGATGAGATTTCAATGTAGATAATAGATTTATTCTTTGTGTTCCAAGATTTTCTGGCACCGATTCCACAGAAAGAAATTGCAATAAAGCTAAACTATTAGACTAGTTAACCCGTCGACTGGTCCGAATTCACCTGTGATGGTTTTCAAGATGGGGAAGAGGGCATGAAGTGAACTGTGTTTGGTTGTGGTTAGGCGGCGTGGAGAAGATTGTATTAAGGATTAGGGTTATGCACGGGTTGCAGAAGAACGGTTTTAGTGATGGCAATGGGGAGGGCTAGTAACAAAGGAATTGGCATAACTCTTCTGGCTTTTTCAGCAGATATATCTGAAAGAATTAAGAGAATAGAGAAAGTACAGTTTTCCAATTTTCTATCTTTCTGTTGGTGTCTATGAGTTTATAATATATATATATATATATATATATATATATATATATATACTAAAAGAATGCTCATACCATGGAGAAAATGAATTCCCCAAACAGAACACTTTACACCTTGCCCCCTTTACAAAAATTAAAATCAAGAAATAATTCTACTAAACCTTTTGTAAACCCAATTGTATTATTTTGATTTTAGAAGATGTCTAAAATTCAAAGAGTCTTAAAAGAAATTGAAATTCAGGAAATTCTGCTTAATTAGTGTCTAATGACTATGAATCCAATTTAATGCAAATCTGAAATATTTGAGCAAAGATATATGATGTTGTGCCATACTATGCTCCATAAAAATCCTTTAAAATACTCGAAAGAAATTAAAATTTGGGGAATATTTATCAATTTATGTCTAACACCTACTGTTAAAATTTCACAAAAAAGGTGGTATCTGAATTTTGAAGAAGAGCTTCCAGAAGCATTTTACCCTATATACTAAAAACTAAAATCAACTAATGCTGTTCCAACATTCATAATGATCGGTTAAGTAGTTTAGAAGTGAAGCTTTTATATATATATATATATATATATATATATATATATATATATATATATATATATATAAATATATATATATATATATATTCACAGTGAACTAATAACAGTAACATCCCTCGATACCTTCAGTATTACTGGAACACTGGAAACTCGCCACACATGGTTAAAGATTCAAATGTAACCGATTCTTCAATCAGGTGAAGGTATCGATAGAGGATCAAATTAAAAATATCAGTTGAAAGTTTTAAAAAAATATATGCTCTTGCACAATTAACTCTGGTTATTTTTCCTATAACACTAAATTACACACACGTAAAAATATATATATACTTATTATTTATTTTTACATGAACACTTCGGTATTGCTACACACTCATGAGTATGCTTCAGTCAACTAGTTATAACTAACTAGAGACATTATCAGTGGATGCTACTTTTACCAGAGTTCATTATATTGAGCACTTTTGTATAAACCTCAGTAAATTCATTGGATGTCTTATCTCTGAATTATATTAGCCGGGAATAATTATATATATATATATATATATATATATATATATATATATATATATATATATATATATATATATATATAATGTGTGTGGTGGGGGGATGGGGGAAACCTTTTATTTTTTTCTCTCTAGTTATCTCTTTCCAAAACTTCCAAATTTTATCATTCTTCATATTCTCGTACATATTTTTTTTTCTCTTATTCAATTTTCACCCCAAACAAGGCACAGTGTCACTTTGAAGCAGGGGGCTACTATCAGGGACTTAATTAGCAAGGTCATTATGAAGGGAGATGAGTAGAAAGATGTTTGTTAACATTACACTTGAACTTCTGCATATCATTGCAGTTGGGAAAACAGAATCCCGGAAGGGAGTTCCAAAGACCCGCAGTTCTGGGGAAGAAACTATTGGAGTAAAAGGCTTTCTTGCACCTAGGGATCTCTACTGTAAAGGGATGAGACTTAGCAGCTTGTCGGGTTTGTCGGGGGTAGTTACGTCGAGGAGGTACAAGTGTTTGCAGTTCGTCAGCGCATTCACTATTACAGGTTTATATAGGTTTATGTGTATGGGTGTGTGTATCATGTTTGTATGTACTATGTTTATATATAGATATATGTATATATGTGTGCGCGTATATGTGTGTATGTTTTTTTTTCAAAACACATTACCCCTAAGTGTTAATTTTCTTCATATTACCGTAAATGTATTTCTCGCGCACCTATATCTCTTTTTTCCCGTCCCCTCTCTCTCTCCCTTTCTCCCCCACCCCACATTTGCTTATGTGTCTTTATAGGCTTGTATATATATATGTATAGCTGTCTATACTGTGTATGTATATGCGCACGCATATATGTAAACATGTGTATATTTATATATATATCTATATATCTATATATATACATATATATACGTATTTGTTTGTATAGTATGTGTATGGACATATTGATGTATAACATAAATAAAAAGGAGCGTTTTGTATCTGTCTTAAAATACAGTTTAATTTGGGAGCAACGTTTTCGTTCTTTTCTCGAACGAAAAAATAACCGTTGACTTACAAATGTTTTTATAGCGTCTCTACTCATAACGTCTTATATCCTTTGGAATTTTATTCTTTCTTGGAATAAATGTTATCGTTGGAATTCAAAATATTAGACAGTTAAATGCGTGTTTCTTTATATTTATTTACTGTTTAATTTTTTTCTTTTATATGTATAAATGTATTGTGTGCAGGTGTGTATGTGCGTACTTATATGTATATGTATTTAAGACTGACGTGGGACCTTCTCATTGGCTATACCTTCTCCTTCTTCTTTCCTCCTATTACACCAAGCATGCTCATCACTTTCACTACACTGATGAAGACCGAAGAATCAGTCGAAAATATATATTTGTAAAAAAAGTTTTTTTAAATTTTTTTCGTAATAATATTTTGTATTCCTGCACGTCACCAATAGAAAATGAATAAAGAAAAGTTATAAACTTTTCTATTTTTGTATGCTTCGTTTATATATATATATAACTGAATGTCTGTATGTGTCTGGTCACGAATAGGCTCCTATATGTTGAACTATTATAGAAAACTAATCACATATAATGATAGATGTATTGAGACACAGGAATGGGTATGTTTGATCTGGCAGAACGGTGGTTCATTAAATTTGTGGGGTCTGCGTTCGCGCCTGGTCCACAAAGTATGGAAATAACAAATTTTAAAATAAAAAAAAATAAAACGTTTACAAGTGTTTTTGATATAGATGTACATAAGAATACTTTGATAAGTTTGTTTTAACTTAAATAGGGATGGTATAATACAATTGTGGGCTCCGCGTTCGCGCCTGGCCTCTATAGAATGGAAATAGGCACAAACTTTAATAAAGACTTTTCATATCTATCTGCGTAAGTATACCTTGGTAATTATGTTTCAGTTTGAAGAAATATGGTATAATAAAATTATGGGGTGTTTGTTCGCGCCTGACCTCCATAGAATGGAAATATGTCACAAAGTTTAACAAAGTTTTTTAATATAGATTCACAGAATATTGTGATAAGTGTTTCAGTGTGAACAGGTATGGTATAATAAATTATGGGGGTTATCTATTTTATTTTTACTTTCATCATATTTTGCTTTGATTTTGATATCCTCAAATTGGAAGCTATCTCTTTACAACCCTTCCTTTTCATAACCTATCATACTTTCATAAATCAGAGTCCACTTTCTGTAGGCTGCTTTTGAACCCAGTCAACGACGGGTACTTTTGCTAGTATATATATATAAATCATTCGTTGACATCTATGCTGATGACACGACTATCTACAGCAACACATCAAAGGCTGTAAATGACAAAGTTCTCTCTGATTCTCTCTCCTCTGATCTCGAACGAGTGATTCAGTGGGTGAAGACGTGGCTGGTTACCTTTAATGCATCTAAAACCAAACTCTTATCTTTATATCATCAATGCTCTGATCCCCATCTGGCATCAATTGAAATGGATGGCTCTCGTCTAGGAGAAGCCCCATGTTTTGATAAGCTTCTGGGCTTGACCTTGACTCCTGATCTGAAATGGAACACGTACATCAAGTCTGTTGCCAAGGTCGCTGGAAAGATGGTGGGATCCTTCTACCGCTCCAGAAGATATCTCACTACTGATGCAATTCCCTATCTATATAAAAGCCAAGTACGTCCAAGGATGGAATACTGCTGCTATATCTGGGCAGAAGCTGCTAAAAACAGCCTATCCTGCCTTGACAGAGTACAAAATAGACTTCGTGGCTTAGTGGGGGATGCCCTTTTCTCTTCTCTGCAACCTCTCTCCTACAGAAGAGACGTTGCAAGCCTATCTTTGGTTTATCGTTATTTCCATGGCAGGTGCTTGTCTGAACTCCAATCTCTGGTCCCCCCTCACCAATCTTTTACAAAAAACACCCGTCTAGCTGAATCCACTGTCAAAAACTTTCCCCACTCTTTATCTATGCCTAAATCAAAGCGTAGATTCCATGAACAAAGCTTCTTTTTTAGAACTGCACGCATGTGGAACTCTGTTCCGTCTGCCTGCTTTCCTCCTGACTACAACTTGGATGTCTTCAAGTCCAACGTAAACAAATTCCTGGTGAACCTCCCCCTTAAGTAGACACTTTAAATATCCACACTAACGTACTGTACTTACAATAACCCTTATCCCTGAGTGGCTTCCAGGCCTTGATAAGTGATGACCACCTTGTAATATATATAACGGTTATATCACTTTTAAACATTTCCTGTATGATAACTAAACTTTAAACCTGATCAGTACTTGGGATAAACGAGGATTTGGGAATATCATGTTCAGTAAGTCTGTGAGCAAAAGCAACTTGACGGTTAATGGGACTGACTAAATTCACCGTGCTCTTGTTCCATCTAAAGTGAATTAATTTGTGAAAATTGACTGGAATTGGCATCCTAACACTATGTTCCGGGTCGAATCCCTCAAATTTGCTGTCAGAATAAGAATTACCAAAATACAAATCGAAGGAATTACTTTCCAACGTTGTGCTTTGTTGTTGGCGAAATTGGAATTTCACTCATTTCTAAATTTAGAAATACACCTTCACAATCTGTTGAGTTAACATCCTAATCATATGCAAATCATTTTTGGTGAGCTGGCCAAATATTGATCCTCTCTACGTTGATTTTTACCCTAATGAGCAGATATTGAATTTATTTGTTAATCCCTTACTATGTTAGCAGAATCGAACGTTTCATATATGCTGTCAGAATCAAAATCATGAATGTACAAATAAAAAAAAAGTTAATCTTGCAAAATGAAGGGCGAATTTGAAATACAAAGATGTGATTAGGTGAACAGGATCGTGTTGTAAGTTGAAAAACGTAAATTTTCACATAGTTAATTTAGTGCGATGAAAACGAAGCATATAGATGTAGAATGCTTTTCCCCAAATGATTTTTAAAGTTTCTATGTACTTAGGATGCAATTAATCAACTAGTGACTGTTGTGGAATTGAGTTAATAATTGAATACTTTAATATTCTATGTCGTTCGTGATCATCAATTCATTTAAAAGTAGATTCAAGATATTAACAAGATAACAAAATGGCAGCCAGTTACATTGCTCATACGTGGGAATCCGATTGAAGCCACAAGATGCCGTATTGAGACGTTTAACGTCTTGTTCTGTTCTTGTTTAAATGATGTTGCATAGCAAATCTAGTCAAGTGCGAGTTGGGTCCATGCTTTACTTTCATCTGATGGTGATGATGGTTTTTGGTTATTTTGTGTTGTTTTTATTCATTCTAATTGTTGTGTAAACTTTAACATTCTATCATGACATCGTCAGTCATATAAAATTAGTATTGCACGAATATCGACTTGGAAGAAAATATTATTAAAGAGACAACGACACCGTTTTTTCTGTCCATGGGTTTATCTATATCTCCGAAAAAACCTGAACAATGTCTATTAAAACACATCTGCCTCAAACAAGATTCAACACAATAAGATAGACATAGTGTAGTTTTGACGTAACTTTCAATGAGTCACCTACAGTGGCCAGAGAGAAAGATGGGCAGGTCTCCTTTTACCCAATTGTAATAGATGTCCTAATGAACAGAATCTTAACAGTTAGTGAAGAGGAAGAAAAAGGAAAAAACTTCCATTGTGCACCAGTTGAAGTTGCTTTCTTGTCCTACGTTTACAGTTGCTTTCTTATTCTACGTTTAGAAATATATCCTCACAAGCTGGTGATTTAATCCTCTAATCATATGCAAATCACTGCTCACAAGTTCTTTCTATTGATTTATTGGTTTTCAACCAGAACGAATCAATCCTGTTAATTTTGAACACATCCTTTTGTCATCCTGAAATGGGCTCCTAAATGATCTCTTTGCTGTTTGGAAGAAAACCAAGTCATGTGTTAAATTTAGATCGGTATGGATAGAGGTAATTCGGAAAATGTCCATCACATGCAGTTAATGGTGTTCTGATTCCCTGTCTCTGACAGGCATCAATGGGAAATATTCTTTGAAAAAGACCGAAAGATATTAGGAAAATAGAAAAACGTTGAAAATCTAATTAAACAAAACAAACGAGATGATAAGTAATTGAAGAAAGAAAAGATCAAGAGGTCAACAGGAAATAAAGGTATTGTGAACAGAAAAAAGGAAAAGAACAACCAGAACATGAAAGATAAGAGACGTTGATAACAGTGAGAGTTATTCTGATAATGAAAGTAAAAGTAGGGACTATAAAAATGTTAAATTATTAAGGAAAGCGATAATATTGTAAATATGACTGGTAATAGTGACAATGTTTAATGTAACAGTTTTTATCAGGAATGTACTGAAGATAAAATTGGTAAATGTATGGAATGTATTTAACATGTAAATTGTGAAAGCATTGACACCGAAACTGATGATGGTGTCAGTATTGTAACTGAAAGGTACAATGGCAAAAGTATAGAAAATAAAAATAGTGAAAGTATTAAAAATAAAAATGAGAGTAATAATAAGATAAGTGACAATAATAAACATGATGAAAGTTAATATAATGGCAGTATTGAAATTAAATGATTGTATTGAAAGTGAAAGTATAAATAATGAAATTCTTATTGGCATAAGGATGATATTGAAAGTGAAAGTAGAAATTCTAAAAGAGATAATAGTGAATGTATTTAAGAAAAGTAATAATTATTAAAGTATTATATATTATGTTACTTTTTGGAATCCTTTGAGGTGAGGCGTCGTAATTTGTATATTGATTTTTTTTTTTTTTTTTGTAGATTGCTATCCTCATCTTCATAGTTGTTGTTTTACCACGTTTCGGACAACTATTTCTCTGGTTTCTTCAGGTGGGTAACCATGACGAGATAGTAATGGTGAGTCTTGTAACTGTATTCCTCTAATTACTGCCTTCCATAATTGTTGTTTCACCACGTTTTTGGCCAACTAATCCTCTGGCTTGCTTTGGGTAGAATTGAAATCACTATTTTCAGACAAAATAAAATAATATATAATACCATTCAGTACGCACCGGACAATGGAAGACCAAATAATAACAAAAAATGGGATTTATAGAACTATAAAATCCAACGTTGATCGCCCTATGGCACAGTCGATAGAGACGTGGAATCTCTATAGTTCCAGGTGAGCATTGTCTGAAGATAGCGGTTTCAATCCTATCCAAAGCAAGCCAGAGGATTAGATTAAAAACGTGGTGAGACAACGACAACTATGGAAGGCAGTAATTATTGGGGATAAATTTACAAGACTCAGCATTCCTATCTTGTCGCAGTAAACCACTGAAGAAAGCAAGAGGATTAGTTGACTGAAACATGGTGAAACAATAACAGATTTAAAGGATAACAGTTCACAAAAAAATCAGTACACAGAATAGTGAAAGTAATAATAATAAACGAATCTACTGTAATATGGGGTATTTTATAAATTTACATAAAATCACAAAAACAAGACTTATCTAAATATGCAATTTATATTAAAACTACTGCAAAAACACTAAAAACATAAAATATTTTTATTTTTAATTCATGTAATCTAAAACCTGGGATGCAAGACCATCCCAACAGAGGGTCTAAATTAGGATCTGTCCACCAGACATAGTTTAACGTAATACTCACAACATATTCAAATGCATTCATAGATATGACCAAGACAGGTGCTTCTGCTCTCTCTCTCTCTCTCTCAAAGTTAACCTGGGATTGATGACAAAAACTGGGTGACTCTGCAAACATCTCCAATTGGGCTCTCACTTTCAGATGATTAACATTATACATATGACATATCTAATTGAACACATAGATATGACCTTGACAGATGTTATCATTGCATGTCAGAGTGGACCATACAGCATAATCACGTTAGCACACCTGTTCTTGTTTGATCACTAAAGTTAAGTAACGTTGCACCTCATCATTACCAGATGAATAACCATTTGGGATTTGGTTCTGAATATGACCTTAAACTATATCCAGTGGTGAGGCCCCAGCTTGCGGGCTTTGGGGAGTGTGGAACCACCCTTTAATTGCCATTGCTCCCAGGTTCACTCTGACCCGGAGTGGTAGTACCTGTTAGGGTCCCAACTATGGGTTAAATAGAAACCGACTTGAAAACAACAGATAAATTTTATTAAAAATATTTTCTTCAAAATCTTTGGATTCGGCATTAAATAACCTGAAAAGGGTCGATATGCCGTAAAACAACCAACCAACCATACAACCAACCAACCATTTGGAATTACCAGGCACTGTATGTAGTAGGACGTTAACAAATACTGCAATAACCTAACATTGCCATCTCATTTCACTGGTATGTACTGGAGCGGGGGGGGGGAGGCGCTTGTAAAATTAGTATTCCTTTGATACTTTCTCTTTCGGAGGAAGTTGGATCAACCCAACTAGAGTGGATGATGCTTGCTGGCTGTCAGAGTGGACCTGGAAGTAATGGCAACTAATATGTGATTTCACACTCTCTAAATCTTCAAAATTAGTGCCCCGATTCTGGATGTAGTGTAATGTTACACACAGAAAATACTTTTCAGAGAGAGAGAGGGGAGGGGTTAGGGTAAAAAGTAAAAAATAAATTTATTTTTATATACTCTTTTTTTACGCACAACATCACTTCTCTCCTTTCTTAAGTTATGCTGTCTGGGCAAACTTGTCATTTTTTATGATCTTTGAATTCTGTTTGTTTATTTTGTTTGAATGTTAGCGAATAATGGCTGAATGTAAAGAGGAATAAATATCCAGAGATTCAAGACAGGAAGAGCAGGAAAAAGTCTCATTACTTGTTCAAACGAAGCATGAAATGATTTCTAATGTTAGATCATAGTAAGACTTTTATGACGATCATAACTTACGGCTATGTTGCAAAGTTAAGCATTCATAGGAATCAGGAAGTTGCGATTTGTTGTTGTTGTTGTTGTTGTTGTTGTTGTTGTTGTTTTTTACTCGAGTGTTGGCAGTAGTTTCTTTGATTCTTTTAAAATCAATTTACTCACAAGAGGAATCACCTGAGGGTTGCTACCCCCCCCCTGATTATCATTCATCATCATCATCATCGGTTTAACGTTTGTTTTCCATGTTTATCTGTATTGGACAGCTTTTAGAAATTGACTTCCAAATTAATTTGGCCGCTTTCTCGCAAGTCCTATGCTTATAATTTCCTTCCATATTTTTATGGACCTTCTCTGCCAATCAGCCCTGCTCCTTTTAAACAAACCAAAGAACTCTTATCCATTCTTTCAATGTAGCCATACTTTCGAAGTCTCCTCTTTACACATTTCTCTACTCTCCAAATTTAACCTTCGATTTAAGCCTGTCTTCAACAGTCAATAATAAGGTGGCCATTATATCATTCTCATATCATCTCTTTCTATACAACGCATGTCCTCGACCATCACTCACCAGGTTTAACTCCCATACATCATCACATTTTATACTAATAGACTTTCCCAATGATCGACAGTTAACGCTATGAGGGTTAATAACAGAAGTTCTCATAACTTATTCCATTCACTCCTACACTCACAGCAGTATCACCAAGGTAAAAATAAAATACTGATTGATGTATTCATTCCGATACAACATGCTGCATATAGTATGCACTGTATGTTTCGAATTTGAACTGAAAGAATCTGTAAAAAAAAATTTATCCAAATTATGAATACAGCGTACATTACCTACGCATGAAATAATAAGGTGGCCTAGACAGTCCAGCCTTATTAGGTAATTTGTCTAAAAAAACTTATTCTCTGCTTATTCCATCATTGCTTCTGGTTACATTGGATTTTTCATAACCACTGGACTCTCATAATGCCTGATCAGAAATGCATTTTGGGATTGTGAGATCTTTGCTTCACTATAAACTCTTCAACGTCTGGTCACTCTTCCCGAGACTATCCACTGTCTTAGATCTCAATGAGGTAGTGTGATTGATCTAAAGAAGTATAGCCTACGTAATCGGATATGAGGAGTTCAAATCCTATTAAATATTTTGGTTATTTATACACTAGTTATGGATAAAATAGAAACTTGTATTCAATTAATGTTATACAAGGAATCGTTTACTATATATATTACGTTTTAGTATTAAATAAACAAAAAAAAGTTGATATGTCATCAAATAGATAAACAAAACCTACCCAACAAATGTTTACAATAAAGAATATGGCTTAATATTTTATACTAAGAAGAGCATTCCTCTAATATATAAAATAAAGACAGTTGCTTGATCGTTTCTTTGTCACTGATAAGCTTGCTTATGCTAAATTAATATTTGATTCTGATCTGTCAGTTGTTTTTATAGATTATTACAGCATGTTTTTAGGAATACCAAAATACAATTCCTTCCAGAAAATTCTTTATTCAGGTTGGAATTATTTTCAAATGGCAATCATCTTAGAAACTATGAAGTAACTCTGTATGGACGAATCTCGAACTAGTTTCCTTTGGAGAGTTCCGTTGGAACAAAAATATAGTATTTTGAAAAAGAAAAAGAGTAGTTTGAGAATAGCAAAACAAATTGTTAATATATTATTGAACCACGCTAGATAGACACAACTATTTTGCCATAAAAGCGATAAACAAAAACAATTTCTGAATCGCTTCCAATAAGCAAATTAATGGTTTTAACATTACTTATCATTCTGATAGCTCCAACAACAACTTGACTATTGAAGACGTTGTAGAGCTTCTCCAATTACGAGATGACAATCAGGTCTGCCTGTGATCTTTAAGATGACTTCCGTTTTACTCGATTTGATTGCTATTGAAACATTGTTGATCAAGTCGTATCAGAAAGGGAGTCCAAAGAAACAGACTTTACTTGGCTTCTGCAATCAAAATTCTTCGCACTTCTAAGTATTTCTCATTTTAAAATGTGGAGGTTCTTTACATCAGATGATAAACATTCATAATAGCAGTGAAATAAAGGGATGCGAAAATCTGTTTCTATTGAGAACAAAATAAAAGATGTGAACACATGATTCCAACTTTTTTCAATTTTTTTTTTACTTACGTTTATCTCCAGCAAGGCATATCGCCACTTAGATGTGATGGGCTATTATTTGAGTCTATGCATAGGAAAGATTAACAAGATGTTGGCTTACGTTAAATTTAAACTTCTGCAATAATATTTGATTCTGATCTGTCAGTTGTTTTTATATCAGGGAAGCATGTAACAGGAAGGGAATTTCAAAGTCTAAATGATCGACGGAAGAAACTATTAAAGTAGAAAGTTTGCTGGAATTTAGGTATCTCAACAGTATGATATATTACTGGACAAACAGATATTTTATTTTATACTCATTTCTATCAAATTGAAAAACACCATATTATGCTTAAAAATGACAGATTGATAGACAGACTTAGAGAATTTTATTTTAAAATTTAATGTGACAGACAAAGATTTACAGACAAGTTCACTTCCTTAATTTTTTCTTGGGACGTGTTCAGAAACTTCATATAATTCCAAGAAATTGTCTATAGACCTATTAGTAAAACGTATTTGATCCTATGTTTATAAAATGATTAGACAACCCGTGATCAGTGATTTCATTTTGATTTATTTTGAAAATTAATAAACTGTGATATATCTGTAAGAAATTCGTTTTTACATAAATAATATATATATATATATATATATATATATATATATATATATATATATATATATACTACAATAATACTCATTTCAGGAAAGGTAAAATTAATTTCCAGAACAATTTTGCACCATTTAATTTCCTTTTACGAAAATTAAAATCAAGATATAACGACATTAAAACTTATGTCTAGACTCTGTATTCCGATGTTGATCAAAATTGATAACTTTATTTTTATTCTAAAAAAACGTCTAAAATTTAAGGTTTTAAAATATTTGAAATCCCGAGAATCTTGCTTAAATAACTATAGGTAAGATTGAATGCACACCTGATATATTTACATTTTTAAATGTGAGGTTGTGTCATATTATGCCCCCCAAAACACTTTAAAATAAACATTTGGATAATATTTATGAACTGATGTCTAATGCCTGTTATTAAAATTTCACACAAATCGAAAATATTTGAATTTTACAAAAAGTTTCCATAATCAGTTTGCCTGGAATCCTGTGTATGCAACCATATAAACATGAACATACCCAACTTTAGAAAGACAGATATATGTATACAGTAGCTGGTAAGTTTGATGAAAACTGAAAAAAATGAAAACCATTTTCGTACATGAATCTGGTGCAGCAAAGACTTAAGTAATTTATTTGTTGATAGAAAAAAGCACAGAAAAATCCTTAAATGATATGACAATAATATTGAGTGAACCTTATCCTCGAGTGGCCTCTGGGCCTTGATAAGTGGTGACTCCTATGTAAAAAAAAAGAAGAAATTTGATAAAACAAAACCGATTATTTGCAATGTCATGAAATAAAGAGAAAGTTTATCCCCAATAGGGATATTATTAAAGATAAATGAAGAACACATAAAAGATGAGTTCAGAAATCAATTGATTGGGAGTTCAGTTATCAGATCTATTTAGCCAGTGATTGATGTATTCACAAAATTCCAAATACATATCTTTCGCCCGACACAATTCATTCGAATAATCTGACCTAAGCCTCCATCGTGACCTGAATCTGGAACATGCACACAAACATCCGCCTCTGCCATGTATGGGTCGACATGTTCATTAAGCTCACGGTAGTTCATGATGGGTCGGACCTTCTGTTTGCTATCTTGTAAGACAGCCATCAGGAGAATCAGTTCTCGGGGGGGAGGGGCGAGCTCATCCTCGGGGTATGGAAATAGCATGCCATTGTTGATCCACGTCTACAGTTCTTCTTCATACTGCCCCCCTGAGCCTAATTGGAAGGGGTACTCTGATAGTCGGTTCCATAAGGATATTGGTGGTTGATTGCCAGACCACTTCCAAGATGTCGGCCGTCCACACATTGGTTTCCCTGTTGTACTCTGCATGAAAGTCAAGCTCGTCCAGGGTAATCGCGGCGCAAACACGTTTCTCATGTCGGGAGAATTCTATCTTGCTTCCACCCAGTTGTGTAATCAAATCAATCCCTAGAAGTAGGTCATACCCAAGCAGCTCCCGGTCTACCACCAGGGCTTGCACGGCTACTGCAGGCCCATCGCCGAAATAGCTTGTAGAAATGGAACCTCCTTCACTCGTTCCAATGCACTGAGTACATTGTCTTATAATGTCACCTGTTTACTGTCTGTACAGTGAAAAACTCCCCTATTCTTCCAAGCAACCTGCTTTATATTGCATTCACCCACGTGAATCTCACGAGATCACATGAGACCATTTCTGTTAAATATTGCAGACGCCATCTTGGTTTCTCTTTTTCCTGTCCAACGCGCATGACAGGCAGACACGTGGGCGCTTCACAGGTTTGTATGTCCGTTTCTATTTATTTATTTGTCCTCATGGCAGGTTGTTCTAACAAAGTCTGTATAGCAAGATCTTAGTCACTCGAGGATAGTGTCTAGTAGGCATTCAAGTTCTCTCCTCATCTAATGAGTGTGTATATGTGTATACAGAGACAATCTAATGCTTAACTGTTTTATTTAGATTTTTAATACATTTTATTTTTTTATGCTTTATTATCAGTGAGGCCCAACGTTACCGGGGAATGATCGAGGATCAACAAATATTTCACACTTCCATATATTTTATTGTCATGCAAATCGCCCATTTCTCAATCCTCCCCACAGTTACTTCATCCACAATACATTACACTTTAGAAAATCTACTGTTGATTTTATAAATTATTTTGTATAATAGCTTATTTAAAATGCAAATATCAAGTACCATGGTTCAATTGTGCTATAAACAGAAACATTCATTTTAAATGCATCCCTGTCATATCAAAGAGCCTACTGCTGATTTCATATGATGGGCCTTTCTACTTGTGCGGTGATATAACTTCTCAAATACACTCGTAATGTTAGGCTGTATAAGGCGTTAACTTGTTTCACCAGATTTTTCGATTGTCGATAGTTATCGAAGACATTCTGATACAAAATCTATCTGAAAACACTGCCAAGCACAGGCACACTGGCAAATACACAGACAAGGTCCCTTTTATATAATAGTAGAGATAATAGCACAAGTATAGATGACAGTTGACACTTATAACGTATGCCATTTGGCTGCTGCTAAGATAGGTGAAATCACAATGATAAACATTGTCATATGCCTGAAACTCCATTTATCTACAGAAAGACCATTGCCTTATATATATATTAAAGAATGAATATTTATAAATAAATCTCAACCAGATGTAAAACCTCGATAAAACCAAATAGGAGATAGAGCTTATAATAAGAGCAAATAGTTAATAAAACATGTTAAAAAACACTGAAAAAGAGTTAAAAACATATTTAATCTGAAAAGGAAACACTTAATAAGTGGATAGTCCTTAATCCGCGGAGTTTCGAAGAAATACTTTTCTTCTCATCAGAGGGTAGGAATTAGCAAAAGGCAGGATCGGATTTTGCATACAAAAGTATTTGATGAAACTGCAAGTAAGTCAAAGATCTTACTTGATAACGAAAAGTGAAGCAGAGGGAATATGGTGAAGAAAAAGGAGATTTCGCGTGAATGGATAGTCTGGTGAAAGGTAAATAATCCAATGACGGTAAAATCCAAAAATATAAATCCAAGAAAGTTAATAAAATTTCCATTCGCACAAGTAAAATCCAAGGAAATCACGTAATTGGAAGATGGTGCAAAATACGTGATTTCCTTGGATTTTACTTTTGACTATTAGGTTTAGGTTAGACTATTAGGTTTCGGTTTGCAAGTTAAAAAATAGCACTTGGAAAAGGTCAGCAGTTACATCTACTAAGACCTTGTGCATATAACAAATAAGATGTAAATAATAGTCATAATAATTTAAATAATATGTAAATATTTAAAAATATTAAAACTTTTAAGCTTAAAAACTTCTATGAAAATTCCGAAATCACTCAATTTAAATCAGTCTAACATCCAAGTCATTGATACACAACTCGGCATAGCTAAAAATTAAAAGAAAGAATAAATACTTCTACAACATCTCATCAAATATAAGAAAAATAAACAGTGAAATATAGTAAAAGAAGAATTAGATTATAAAATGGGAAAACAGATTTTTCATTTATCTTAACTTAATTTTGTTATGTTTATGTTTTTTTTCTGGCTATGAGACATCCTACCGGATGTCACTCATTCACCTGCTTTTTTTAGAGATTCGAATCAAGAGATCTTTTTTTGTTGTTCCGCCCTCTTAATAGTAAATTGGATATGTTTTGTTGTTTGAAGCTAAATCAGCCATTTGTGGAAACGCAATGCCTATTATAAACGATTATAAACTATTATAAACGATTATAAACGATGTATGTTTACTTGTAGACAAGTTGCGATATTATTGCAGTTGCATGGATTTCTTAGCAGCATTTGATCTAATTGGATTTGAACTCACCACCGACAGTTTCATAGTTCACCATGATGTCCATTAGGCCAATCCAACCAAGAAAAACAAAACTACGAATTATGAATCTTGTAAAGGGGAGCAATAAAAAGCAGCAAGCTTTATCCGCTATGTTTCAAAATTATTTAGATGATGATTTGTATTATTTGTATTATTTAGAGTATTGTTCTCAACTTGGATGTTATTATCCCAACGTTTCGGCTGATGTAACCTCCGATCTTCAGGTGCGTCTTGGCAATCTTTAGATCTGTATGGAGTTTCAAACTGAACTGTAACGGAATGGATAAGTGATAGGTTCAATTAGTTCCAAGTGTTAGTCTTCTAGACGTTTGCTGTGTAATCATCAGTATAGGCGATACAAAGAATATAATTAAGAATTAAGACTTTATCTTGTTATAGCTGATGAAATGAGAACAATCTACCTCCATAGATTAAATAAAGGATTCAGTTTGAAATTCCATATAGATTTTCGAGTTCGACAACACACCCTAAAAAAAAGGCCAGAAATTATATCAGCTGAAACGTTGTGAGAATAACATGCTAAGATGTGTGTAGTAATGCGAATAATCCAAATACTACATTTCATAGTTGATTTGAAATATACTATTTTGATGATACAGTTGTTAGAAATCACAGCCAATTAAATCCAGTAAATTTAAAATTTGTTCATTATAAGCATCTGCTTGGATAGATATGACATTTGATAGAGGTTATTGAGTACAGAAGGCATTTTGTTTACTCATTATTTCAAGCTAAAGTAATGAAAATCTTTTTTTTTCTTTTCACAATTTCTGTATTTTCTCTTCATTTTGAAACACGCATCACATTTCTGTAATTAATTCAGTTCCTCCAAAAGGGCATAGTTTTGATTAAAACATTCTCAATTTTTTCAATTAATCAATCAATCGATCATATATATATATATATATATATATATATATATATATATATATATATATATATACACACACACATATATATATTTATTTACTTATTTATTACACATAGACACACACATATATCATATATATCAGAACTACCTGATTTCGCCTGAAGTCATAATTTCCTTAAATTACATAGATTACATAAAAAAGTGAAAACCTTGCTTATTATTTTACCATGCAGTAAAACTAGCAGGATTACCTGGCTTCGACCGGAGCATAATTTCTTTAAATTACATCGACTACACCAAGTTAAAATAGTTAAGAGAAAAGTCTGTTAATACTCTGACATTCTCTTGCGTAGAAATAAATAATCCGCTTAATAATAATAATTATTTAAAAGAAAACAAATCATTTAATCTAATATATTAAGTTATCGTGTTAAGTTTTTGGAGCTTATTATTCATAAAAGTTAACCTGATAAATTATATTTGGTTATGACTAGCTCATTTTTCCTTTTGACCCTTCATGTGTTTTACAAAAATGTATTTTATTTTCAATTTGTTTTTGTAATTTTTCCAGCTCGGAACTTCTTCAACATGGGCTATTTTTCACTAATCACTTTCACATCTTCAGCTCCTTCGGTTCTTAATAACATTCTTTCCGACTTTTTTCCTCTATACCAGCTTTAACGTAAGCACTTACATATGTTGTTCAACGGTATAGCACAGTCGTAAGAACAAAGTTTTTTTTATTACACGTTTTATACTGTGGTCTACTTACAATTACATAAGCTGTATTTTGGTCACATTGATGGGCTTATCATTCTTGTTTATGGTAAGTATTTTTCTATCTACTTAACGACTTTTATCTAGTCTGTCTTCTTTTAAGACACATACACTTACAAACAAAAAATATTAAATTAATTCAAAATGTTAAATTTAACAAATTTTTTAAATGCACTGATAAAATATAGGGACAAGAAAGTGCACATGTGCATGAAAAAAGGGGTGGAGATTCTGTCATTCAGTGAGACAATTTTTCTGTTTGCAAATGCAGTATATTAGCGGTTGGCAAGCTTACATTGGTTGCTCTAGAAAAATGCTATATGTGAGCACACAATATAATTACAGCAACAACAGTTTTCTTAGCAGAAGCTGAACATGGTTCTAGCAAATGATTCTTCTGTTGATACTTTCACTCTGGGATCAAAATGCAGTATCTTTTCAGTCAGAGAACATGGATTTTCTTTCTTTTACATTAATATATAGATAAAACAAATGGGTTATTCTAAATAAATATTTTATTTAGAATAACCCATTTGTTTTATCTATATATTAATACGATAGGATGTGTGTAATTTTCTGTGTCACACTTATATCCGGGTCGTTTAATTGTTATGTACTTTCATTTCTTTTCATAAATAATTTTACCAAGAATTCTTAATAAGTTTTGGTTTCGATTATGGCTGAAGGAACTCAAGTTATATGCATATATACATATATTTTTTTCATAAGTTTTTATTTCGGTTTCGATTCAAGCTAATGCACCCAAGTTATATGGATATATTTTTTATTTTTGAAATCGCAACTTTATAATATATAAAAATCGATAGAACATTAACTCTATAATAATATATACGAAATCTGCAAGAATTAAAATATCATATTTAAATGTACTTTACGACCAGGCTTTGCTGGGCGTTTGTGCTAGCTTAGATAAATACTTTTGTAGTTTTAACAAAAAGCTACAATAATATCAGAGCGTCTCCATTTACACTGAATATCTACAGAATGCCAACATAAATATATTACATATGAATGAGTCCCCTGTGGAATTTCCACAGGTTCTGCTAGTATTAATTATTTTACTTATTAACTTAATTCAAATAGAATACGTTTCAGGTTTTTAGAAAACCAGGCAGCCATTTTAATTAATTACTCTGTGAGTCCACATTCCGATTCAGAACAAATAATGTGTTAGGATTGTAGCAGCAATTTTTTTAAATGAGTTTTATCCTTACACCATAATTCTCTGATATTTTGATTAAAGTACGATGGCCGTTCCAAAAGTACCGCTTCCTACTTTTTATTTCACCTGAATGAATCGATACAGATTGCAAATTGTGTTGTTATGATGACTGAACTTATGCATTCATGATCTGAAAGTTTCATTTTTCTATTACAGAAATTGACTGTGTGAGACTCTAAGAAAGCAACCCCAATCATGGGTATGCGTCAGAAGCAGAGATGCGCTAATGAATTCCTCCATGCAGAAAAAATCGAACCGATCAACATTCATCCGCACCTGTTGAACATTTATGAAGCCGAAACAGTTGATGTCAGCACAGTTACGAGATGGGTTTATAGATTTCAAAGTGGCTGCAGAGATGTGAGTGACAAAGCACGTTCCAGACGCCCATATACATCCATTACTCCATTGCTGGCAAAAGTGCATTGAGAACGATAGTGACTATGTAGAAAAATAAATTCTTGAGCATAAAAGGTCGCTCGTTTTAATGGTACCATTCCCGTATTCTTAGCTCTTCCACTTTTTTTTTTTTAGTTAAAAATAGGATTCATTACTTTTGGATTGACCCCTGCAGAAAAATATATTAATGATTAATAACATTATCATAGATAATTTATCGGTATTAAGTGTTTTTCCTTTGTAAAAAAAATCATCTATTTGATCGCTGAACACACATTGAGAGGTGGCTCTGTTGAAGTGTATAAGGATACAAACCGACATCTGTGGTGTGCCAAGTTCGAATCCAGTCAGTTTCATAAAACTACTTTCACTTAGAAATAATGGCAATCTTCACCTTGTCCCTTCTATAAATACATGAGAGAATCAGAGAAAAAAATGCTAACAAAAAAGTCATTTATATTTACTGTGCTAATTTTATTTATCTTAACTTACATAACTTTGCCAATGTTGCTCTGAAACTGGAATTACCCTGACTTGTACTATACATTCAACTCCAATCCACAAGTGTGAGTGGAAAAAGAAATATGTATATATATATTAAATGAATGTGGGATGCATTTTAATTTTTAACACTGATTATGGGATATCATATACTGATAATACCTTTGCATGAAAACTATTTTTACGTTGATCCATGAGTATTTATGCACCATTGATAAAGAAAACAACAAATAATATAACAAATAAGCTATGGTAACGAAAAACATTCCTTTTTTTTTTCTCTGTGTGTTTCAAGCATAAAGCTAAACTTCCAGAAACACTGCTCAATCGCAAAGGCTTTCCGTCTGTGGAACACAGTATCACGAGACCTCTTTCCTGCAGATTACAATGGTCGTCTTCAAATCCGATGTAAAAAGATCCCTTTTATAATCCGTCCATACAAGTAATTCGAAATTAGTCTATGCCATCCATTTTTCTCAATCCTCTCATATGATTCTTCATCATCTCCCAATTGACAATACTTTCAACGCATGAACGCTCGAGTGGGTTTTGGCCCTAAGTGCATTTATTAAAAATAAATTCTGTTGCAGGCCTAAGTGAATAACAGGAAGAATACTTAATACTAGCAGGGGGGTCGTAAAATGCGTTTAAATATATATTTATTCATGCAAATTTCGTATTTATTATTACAGAGCCAATTCTCTATTGAATATATATATATATATATATATATATATATATATATATATATATATATATATAGTATTGATTTCAAAATTTTAATAAAAATGGCCTGGGTGTCATCTGCTAAAATCGAAGCCAAAACAGTTAGTGCTCCAGCTACCGTTTGAGCTAACTCACCAGATAAATAAGAAAGTTTGAAAATTAAGTTACTTTTTAAACGAATATTTTGCATTTCAATTTATCGACTTCCATACTCGTTATTCATATAGCCAAACAAAGATTTTACTCGTTATAAACCACCCTTGGTGTATGACTACTATTTCCTATTAATTTCAGTTTTATGTGACCAGTAGCTTAAGAGTTTAGTGCTTAAATGTTTACATACAAACATACATACATGCATACATGCATCTACTGTTTTATTTTTATAAAACATCAACATTTGTTTGGTACATCGTTTGAGATAATGTGTTGTTAAATATAAGAGTTAATTTGTTTATGTCCTAAGAAGTGTTTGTTGTCAGAATTGCCGAAGGTCTACCAGATAAATGGACAGAAAAAGGCGCCATATCTCCACAAATGTTTGCAGCAAAAGATAATCATGTGAATATTGTTGCAAGTTTGGGAGATACAATTTTGTTTCTTTGTATTACGGTATTGCTACACAGACATTTTTTCTAGCCTGAAGATATAAAGTTTATAATATAGTTTACTTATATCATTATCTTTCTACCAATATCGACTGTGAATCTGGCTTGAAGAACTCTAACGAAAATGTGCTTAACTGAGTTTCAGAAATTTTAAAGTCAGACATTCTTCTTTTTCTTCTTCATTTAACGTTGTTAATCTCAGTGGTTATTTAGCTTTGGCTCTCTTCAGATGCCTTCAAAAGCGATTATTTTTATACTTGAGAATACTCTCCAGGTAATCTCGAGTCTCAATCTATCAAAATCATTTGAAAGACCCTGTATGATGTTAGAATGCCGTCGAGGCACAGAGTCGAGTGTGTCATGGGGATGTTATCACGGGAGTTGTTTGTAGATCGATGAGAAGACTTTGAAATCGATTTGTTAAAGTGCAGTTGAAATATGGGAATTATTTATATCACAACACTTCAATTCAGTTTCCTCCACAACAGGTAATGCCTACATTAACATTCAGTTGCTTATGTTTTACAAACCTAATGTAATAATATATATATTATGTAATGATATAGTAGTTATATTAGCCAATCTACACTCGGAGACATTTGAGGCATATTTTCTATTTATTGTATACTAGCAAATATTTACTCCCTCTAGCCTTATATCTTGACTAGTATTTATAGATTGTAAGCAGATTGTGACAATTTGTTCTTGATGTATGAAAACATGTATTAATATAAAAATTGTAGTGATTACACGTATTGTTATACTAAACGCAACCCAAACTATCCAGAGGAGAAGATTATGCCTGGGAGAACGATTTTATGAATAGAATAGACAGATACTATAGTATACCTCAATATTACCCTCCTCTTTTCTGAATTGAGCATTGAAAGATAGTAAAATAGTTTGAAATAGTATAGTTTCACCATCAGATACATAGTTACCAAATCCCCATTAAAGTCTAACTTGTTGGTTTCATACAAAGATATTTTCTGATGTAATTTTTATGCAAATTTTAGAGCTAAGCATAGCAAAGTAGGCCTACTATTCCCACTGATAACAATAACACTGCTTCAACTTCATAACTATGACTGTACTTATGCAAGTATAAGCTGACTTCATTCATTTTTATATAAAAAAAATCAACAGAAATGTTAAGTTTGTGTAAAAGCAACTAATCAACGCGCATTTATGGATTTTGTGAATTTTCTCAAATGAAAAATGTTTTGCTTTTATTATATTCTTCAGTTGATAGAAGATTATATGCGTTGTGGTCTTTCATTTTTTTAATCACGTTCACCTCAAACAAGGCACATCGCCATATGGATGGGTTATGGCTTGCAATAAGCCACAAAGATAACAGAACAACGGAATAGAGTTTAAACAATGTATTACTGGTACAACAACGTAAAAAGTTACAACTGAAAAGAGTAGTAAACGTCACCGAGCAGGCGAGGGTCGCTCTGGTGTTTAATCGACACCTGGGATCAAAAGGTCTATGGTTTATATAATGGATAGAACTATCCATTTGGAGCGTGATGCCCCCCCCAATACACCCCTCCCAAGCTGATTTCCGCGGTTGTGAAAATTAGTATTTCTTCCTTTTGGGGCAGACCACCAAGGAGTCTGTGCGTTTCCTCTTTCTGCCGGAGCGTCTCGGTTCTGACATCCCTTTTGGAGGGTCTATGTCAAAACAGTCATACACAGTTTTAATCGCCTCACTGCCGTCCTGTGGTGGTTCTTCTTGATCCTCGTAGAAGCGTTTCCTGATTTGGTTCAGGTGCCTCATATGTTGGAACTTTGGGCCCTGAATGATGTATGTAACATGGCCGATTCTTCGTAAGATCATGCCCTGTTCCCCCCCCCAAAAAAAACATTATTTCTAAAATGTCTAAAATACACGTTATCTCCACTGTAAAACCGTTTCGTTGGCATTGTAGAGGTTCTGTTGTGTACTATGTGTTTGGGTAGCAGTTTATCAAATACGGATTTTATTTCCGTCCAAGCATGATTTCTGCTGTGGAACCCGCATCTGGTTTGTTCGGATTTCTCGTGATTCTGTAAACCTGCCGAAATTGCTGAAGGGCCTTTTCTGTCGATCGGACACCTTTGTTAATGCCCTTTTAAGCGTATCGACGAAGCATTTGACCTGGCCGTTGCTTCTGGCGTGTCGTAATATCCTTAACTTGATACGTCTCGCAGAATTCTCTGAACTCTGTCGAGGTGAACTGTGTAGCGTTGTCGCTAACCAAACAGTCTACAACCCCAAACCGAGCAAACAATTCCAATAAAAAATTTGTTATTGTTGCCGTGGTCGGTTTTTTGCATCTTAGGTAGTAAAAATCCCCCACAGGTCCCGCATAATCGATGTGGATCCTCGACCATTATTGTTCAGCTTTAGGCCAAGGTTTATATGTTATCGGTGGTGCTTTTGCAGCCAAAGCAGAGCCTTTGCATCTGTCCACCATGTCGGTAATATCTTGGTCCATAGCTGGCCAATAAACAAAACTTCTCATTAGGATTTTCGTTCTGTTTATTCCTGGATGCCCCATGTGAAAATCCCTGAGAATTCTTTTTTGAAGTGTTTGGGGGATGACAACCCTTTCACCGTATAAAAGTATTTCGTTGCAACCAGAAAAAATGTCTGAACTGGTGTCACCCAGTGCTAATTTCTGCTTCGTGGTTTGAATGAAATTGTCATTTAGGGATTCTGACTTAATTTCCTGAAGTGTGACTGGCAGTTCGCGGATAATATTGTTTATCATGGTTTTTACATCACTATTAATACATAGTGCTGCGATTACTGAATCTTCAAGAGGATCCATTTTGTCAGGAATCAGTCTCGATAGACCGTCTGCATGGGCTAGTTGTTTTGAGGGGGAGAAATTGAATTGTAAAATTATAGTTAAGCAGAATAGTCCCCCATCTTAATAGTCGGTTCGCAATGAATGTTGGAAGTCGTTTTTTTATCCAAAAATGGATATCAACGGCTTATGGTCGGTTTGTAGAAAAAAATGTCTTCCATACAAAAACCGGTGGAATTTTGAAACTGCAAATATAATTCCTAGGGCTTCTTTCTCGATCTGAGAATAATTCTTTTCCGCTGGCAAGAGAGTCCGTTATGCGAAAGCAATAGGCTGTTTCGAGCCATCCGGCATTCGATGTAGCATGCACGCCCCGATGCCATATTGACTAGCGTCGCTAGCTTCTATTATGTCCAACTGCGGGTTGAAATGCTCTAGGAATAGTTGTAACGTGCATCCAGGAGATAAGCGCCCGCGTGTTTGCGTGTTGTGTGGGTACGTGGGAGAGACGGATGAGGGGAAAAAGACTTACCTCGAGACCAGCTCAGCGTTACCGACCAAAAATAGAAAAGAAGGACCAAGATAGCGACCGCCGTCTTTTGTAAAGAATGATGTCTCGCAAAGTCACACGAATTCTCGGAATATGCAAATTTAGCCGGCCTAGAACGACGATAAAAGCGGGTGAGGGGAAAGACGTGAGGCAGTGACGATTGAGTTGGCTGGGGAATCGTGTGGCTGTTGCTTCTTGTGTCGTGTTGAGGATATCTTACCGTGTTAAAGAGAGAGTCGGGCGCCATCTTGAATTTTTCCTTACATTTTTTTCTTACAAGCTATTCCGGCCATTTGGCCTCTAGGACTATGACCGAGTCGAAATTTGACTTAAAGCTCATACCCGAGTTTGACGGGTCCACGTCCATCGTCGACTGGGTTGAAAGGGTCGAGCTGACGTGCGACCTTTGTGAGGTGAAAAGGGTACACACTGTAATTCCCCTGAGATTGGCTGGGGGTGCCTTGAGTGTATATCAGCAACTGCTGCCGAAAAGGGAGATGTCACCGCAATTAAAGCTATGCTGTACAAGGCATTTGCCATGGATCCTTGTACGGCCTATGAAAAATTTGCTTCCCGAAAACTTTTACCGGAGGAAAGCGTGGACGTTTTCTTCGCTGAGTTAAAGAAACTCGCAGTTCTGTTCGGTGGAGGGGTGTCGGAGCGGACGCTCGCATACGCGTTTGTGGTGGGCCTTCCCACTCGGGTGAAGCAGCTACTGAAAGCCTCAACCAGCGTTTCAACAACGACCATGGAACACTTGATGGAACGTGCTCGAGCCATCATCAAAGATGAGGAGGACCTGGGGGAACCAGTTGTGATGGCGACACAGACAGGCCAGATTGGCGCTCGGGAGATTCCGAATCAGAACCCTGCAAGCAATGGGAAATGTTTTCGCTGCGGCCGACGCGGACATTTTGCAAGGAATTGCACCAACAGGGGGCGTGTGCGCTGTTTTAAGTGTGGCGGTTTGGGGCATCTAGCCCAAAACTGTGCGGGAAACGTATCAGGAGAGAGGACGTCAGCGCCGCCCTGCTCCCCGAGCAAAATTTGAACAAGGCACTAATGTCTCAATATTGGATTTACGAAAAGCCTATTTACAGGTGCGAGTTGATGAGACCTTGTGGCCGTTCCAGACAGTTTGGTTCCAGGGGCAGAGGTACTGCCTTACACGCCTTGGCTTCGGCCTAAATGTGGCACCACAGATCATGAAGACTATTGTCAACACAGTATTGTCCCAAGAAAAGCCCATGAGGGACTCAACGTCAGCTTACATTGATGACGTATACGTCAATGAAGATGTACAGTCTGCGTCGTGTGTCAAAGAAAAGTTGGCTCAGTTTGGTCTGGAATGCAAGAATCCCGAACGTTTAAGGGAAGGAGCACGTGTATTGGGATTGGATGTTTATGAAGAGGATGGCACCCTACAATGGAGGCGTGGCAGTGAAATTCCAAGCATCCCCAACCTCGTTACAAGGCGGACCGTTTTTTCTTGGTGTGGAAAACTTGTTGGTCACTTACCGGTCTGTGGCTGGCTCCGCGCAGCTGTTGGTGTGATTAAACGCAGAGCAAATTTAACAACCACGGGTTGGGATGACATATCCGATGATGTCCTACTAACTCTGATGATTAAAGAGACACTGGAGAGAGTGAATAAGAAGGACCCTGCCTGTGGGCGGTGGTGTGTTAACGGAGACAACGTAGGTGTGTGGGTTGATGCCAGTTCTTTGGCGTTGGGAGTATCGTTGGAGCAAGGAGGAAACGTGTTTGAGGATGCGTGTTGGCTGCGGCCCGTAACAGATTCTCAGCATATCAACCTGGCAGAGCTGGACGCTGTTGTAAAGGGGGTAAATCTGGCCCTGCAGTGGCAGTCTAAGAAGTTGACCTTGTACACAGATTCTCTCTGTGTCTACCACTGGGTGTCTGACACACTTTCAGGACGGACACGAATCCGTACCAAGGCAGCAAGCGAAACGTTAATACGGAGAAGGCTAGACACGCTAAAAAACCTGGTATCTGAGTATGGGCTATCACTGAGCGTCACTCTGGTGCCATCACATTGTAATCATGCTGACCAACTGACCCGTGTACCTCACAAATGGTATGAAGCCGCGAAGATGGGAATGGAGATTACTGCTCGATCTTGTGCAGTTGCAATCGACCCATGTCAAATACAAAAAATTCATGCACAGAGCGGACATCCGGGTATCAAGAGGACCCTTTATTTTATGAGGCGTGCATACCCAGCAGTGACCAAGATGGATGTCAGACAGATCGTCAGAAATTGTGAGGCTTGCCAGTCTATTGATCCTGCACCAGAGCGATGGCAGAAGCGTCGCTTGGAAGTTGAGAGTGTGTGGCAGCGGCTGGCCATGGATATTACCCATTACAGTGGCAAGCCCTTTCTAACTCTCATTGATTGCGGGCCTACGAGATTTGCGGTGTGGCGGCAGATGACCAGACAGGATTCAGCAAATGTTGTTCGCTACCTATCATCCATTTTTTTTGAGCGAGGTGCGCCGGAAGAGCTCCTGACTGACAATGATGCAGCGTTTTGTAGCCAGCAAGTCCGGCAGTTGTTAGATGAGTGGGGCGTCCGTCTATGGTTGCGATGTGCGCATGTGCCATCAGGAAATGGCATTGCTGAAAGAAGCCATCGCAGCATCAAGAGAATTGCTGCCAGGAAGCGATGTACTATTGCGGAAGCAACATATTGGTACAACATTACGCCAAAGGACGGGACGTCCCCTTCAACCGCACCTGCGAATGCTATTTACACGTACCGAGTCGGAGTGAAGGGAATCAACACTACGCAGCCAACCAACAAGGGAACATATAACAGATATGAAGTGGGAGATCCAGTGTGGGTGCGGCCTCCAGGAAATCGGTGCACCGACAAGTTTAAGCGAGGACACATATCTGGAGTGATTAGCCAGCAGTCTGTTTTGGTCGATGGAACCCCACGACATGTGCGAGATCTTCGCCCAGCTACCGAGGTGCGTCATACAACTACAGAAGAAAGCAGTGAAGCGTCTAGCGATGAGCTGCCGATGCACGGATTCAGTGAGCCCCTTCTAGAGACTGATAGCGATACTTCATCTGATGAGGCGGAACCAGATCCAGAGCCCGAATCTGAAACAGTGAATGTACCTCTTCGCAGAAGCACACGCACTAAAAGGCCACCCCCCAGTGCTCTCTATGTGATCATCAGATCAGGGGGGAGTGTAACGTGCATCCAGGAGATAAGCGCCCGCGTGTTTGCGTGTTGTGTGGGTACGTGGGAGAGACGGATGAGGGGAAAAAGACTTACCTCGAGACCAGCTCAGCGTTACCGACCAAAAATAGAAAAGAAGGACCAAGATAGCGACCGCCGTCTTTTGTAAAGTATGATGTCTCGCAAAGTCACACGAATTCTCGGAATATGCAAATTTAGCCGGCCTAGAACGACGATAAAAGCGGGTGAGGGGAAAGACGTGAGGCAGTGACGATTGAGTTGGCTGGGGAATCGTGTGGCTGTTGCTTCTTGTGCCGTGTTGAGGATATCTTACCGTGTTAAAGAGAGAGTCGGGCGCCATCTTGAATTTTTCCTTACATTTTTTTCTTACAATAGTTTTGAAGTAAGGATTCTTTTTATTTCTTGGAATGATGTCTGGCAATCTTCTGTCCACTCCCAAGCCTTATCCTTTTTCAACAATTCATTAAGTGGTGCGTGCAATTTGTGTATATTTAGGATGAACCCTGTTGTGAGTTTAGAGCGCTAGTGCGCATGCGCACCAGATGTTTACAAATAGAACAAAATTGGCGCCTTTTCCCAGCTTAGTCGTTCGTTACCGACCATGTTGTTGTACCTGCTGAATTTTATGTTGAATAAAACCTTTCTAATATCTTAAAAGGTCTTTATTTTCCATTACAATTTATTCAACATAAAATTAAAAATTAACAGCAACAATGGATGCTATACTGAGACCTGGTAAATTCGAAGGATCGTCAGATACAACTGCTGACGAATGGAATCATTGGTATCGTACCCTCATCAACTGCATCGACTCTCTCACAGTCGCTCATCCTCAAAATCCTCCGAATAAGTTAAGTATTCTGATTAATTTGATCTCACCGAAGGTCTATTCTCTTATATCTCACTGTTCAACATTCGAGAGGGCTATTAGCATCCTTCAAGCAACCTATGTAAAACCGGTAAATTCTGTGTTTGCTCGTCACCTTCTCGCCACTAGGAAACAAAATCAAGGTGAATCTATTGATCAGTTTCTCCTAAAACTAAAGAATCTTTCTAAGGATTGTAAATTTGAAGATGTTACTGCCTCTCAACATGTGGAGCTAGCGATAAGTGACGCATTTATCACAGGTCTCACTTCCTCAACTATTAGGCAGAGATTACTTGAAAGTTTTGAAATTAACCTAGATCATGCCATAGCAACTGCACGAAGTCTAGAAATGGCCCAACATAATGCAGCAGCTTATGACACATCAATTGTAGCAAAGGTATCTATTCATGCAAATGAATCTGAAAATAACTCTAGTTTGGAACTAACTAATGAATGTGCTGCTGTTTCCAGAAATAATCAGGCGACTCACTTCGCCAGATGCCAATTCTGTGGACGAGAAAATCATTCTCGAAATATTTGCCCAGCTCGGAATGCTGACTGCCTTAAATGCGGAAAGAGGGGCCACTTCTCTAAAGTCTGCCGATCTAAAATAAAACAAACAACTTATAATACCAGGACTAGTTCTGCATATATTGCCCTCCCTGCGTCATCCCAATGCACTCCATGCACACAATATTCTGTAGTAAATGCAACAATTAATAGTACCTGTTTGAAAGCTATGGTAGACAGTGGAAGCACTCATAACTTTATACGAATGAACATCGTGAGATCACTCGGCCTTAGTATATTACCTTCTAATGATACGGTAAGCATGGCTTCCTCGAATCTCATGAGCAAAACCTTAGGACACTGTGTTGCGTCCATCGCTGTTAATGGACAAATTTACACTAATATGCGTCTATCTATCCTTCCCAACTTGTGTGCTCCAATTATACTAGGACAAGAGTTCATGCAATTGCATAACCGGGTGGAATTCCGTTATAACGGAAAGATACCATCTTTACAGATTTGTAACGTCACTCAGATGAAAATCGAGCCACCGTCTCTTTTTGCTAATTTAGCAAAGAATTGTAAACCCATCGCAACAAAAAGCAGAAACTACTCAGCATCGAACTGCGAATTTATCCGGAATGAGATACAAAAATTATTAAAAGAAGGTATCATAATCAAATCGAATTCCCCATGGAGAGCCCAAGTACTAGTAACTAGAAATGAAAGACATAAGCGTCGCATGGTCGTTGACTATTCTGCAACTATAAATCGGTTTACACTTTTGGATGCTTTTCCGCTTCCCAAAATTTCGGATATCATACGCCAACTATCACAGTACAAAATTTTCAATAAGTTGGACCTGAAGTCTGCATATTATCAATGCCCTATACGTAGAGACGAGAGAATTTACACAGCATTTGAAGCTGACAGAGGACTATACGAGTTTTCTAGGTTACCTTTTGGGCTAACGAACTCAGTAGCTGTGTTTCAACGTATTACGCATAATCTGATTCAAGAACATGAACTCCAAGGTACATTTGCCTACATTGATGACATTGTCATCGGAGGAAAAACTAATAAAGAATTAAACGAAAATATGGAAGCTTTTAGAAAGGTTATCAACCGTCTTAACTTGCAACTAAACCTGTAAAATGTGAATATGGTATAACCAAACTAAAGTTTCTAGGGCACTTATTGGAAAATGGAACAATCAGTCCTGATCCAGACAGACTTACACCACTAAAAGAATTACCGATTCCGAACTGCAGTAAGTCACTCAGGCGGGCTCTAGGTCTCTTCTCATACTATTCACCATGGATAGAGAATTTCTCAGATCGGATTTCACCTTTATTAAACATTACGTCCTTTCCTATCACTAAGAAACTCAAAAATCAATTTCAAGCCATGAAAGATGAAATTTGCAAGGCTTCGGTTGCAGCCATTGAGGATGAAGTTCCTTATACGATAGAAACTGATGCATCTGCGACAGCATTAGCAGCCTGCCTTTCCCAGAATGGACGTCCAGTAGCATATTTTTCCAGAACCCTAACGCAGTCAGGGCGTCGACATTCAGCAGTGGAACGTGAATCGGCAGCCATTGTAGAATCTGTGCGTAAATGGCGTGACCTCTTACTCGGTCGACACTTTACCATTATTACTGACCAACAGGCTGCATCATTTATGTTCAACACGCAGACACCAAATCGTATTAAAAACGATAAGCTGCTTCGATGGAGACTTGAACTTTCAAACTATTCTTATGAGATAGTATATAGACCAGGTTCTCTTAATAACTCTGCAGATACCCTTTCTCGATCATGCTCTGCTTCGCGCTCATTATCACTAAAGGACCTGCACACAGCACTTTGTCATCCTGGAGTAGCGAGACTCTATCACTTTGTGAGGCAGAAGAATCTACCATTCTCCATGGAAGATGCTAAGCGCACCTGCGCTGAATGTCAAATATATGCTGAACTAAAACCAAGGTTCTTCAAACCTCCATCAGGTCGATTAATCCATTCCCGATCCCCCTTTGAACGTCTTTCAATAGATTTCATGGGACCGAAACCATCTACGAATAATCTTAAATACCTACTCGTGATTGTAGATGAATATTCACGCTATCCTTTTGTCTATCCATGTCAGGACATATCAACAAAAACTGTTATAAATTGTCTCCAGAATTTATTTACCTTTTTTGGTTTCCCAGATTCCATCCATAGTGATCGAGGAAGTCAGTTTATTTCATGTGAACTAAAAGTTTCTCTGGCAACATGGAGTTGTGATTACCCACTCAACTCCATACCATCCAATCGGCAATGGACAATGCGAGAGAGTAAATGGCACAATCTGGAAAACGATCAAACTTGCACTCAAAACCAGGCAATTGGACGAACGTCACTGGCATGAAGTACTCGACATAGCTTTGCACTCTATTCGATCGCTACTTTGTACAGCAACTAACTCAACCCCACACGAGAGAATGTTTAATTTTTCCAGAAAGTCGGGCACCGGATATACCTTACTCGAGTGGCTGCAAGGAGGACCGGCCCTCCTTAGGAAGTTTGTCCACCAACACAAGTCAGATCCCCTAGTAGAACCAGTAGATATAATATCTGCAACTCTCAACTTTGCCAGAATTCGTTTCCCTGACAGCCGTCAGTCAACAGTCTCAACAGAAGACCTAGCCCCCACTCCTGTCACTGACCCCTCCTCTACAAACTTGGAATCTCCTGTCTCCCCTGATCATGGTACATCACCAGATTCTACTACTCCATCAAACATCCGCGAACCAGAGTTGATTGATCAACAGGAGACCCCAAAGAATAATACCTCACCAAATGGAGAGTCTTTCTCTTCAGTCGACAAAACAAAGTGTTTAGAAATAGAAGAGCAGCAGCAACAGTCTGACTCGAAGAAGGGCGTTTTCAAATTTCTTCCAGAAGCTACAAAAAGGGGAAGGAAGATCACCTGCAACCCGAAATATAAATAAAATGTGGTGGAGAGTGTTGTGAGTTTAGAGCGCTAGTGCGCATGCGCACCAGATGTTTACAAATAGAACGAAATTGGCGCCTTTTCCCAGCTTAGTCGTTCGTTACCGACCATGTTGTTGTACCTGCTGAATTTTATGTTGAATAAAACCTTTCTAATATCTTAAAAGGTCTTTATTTTTCATTACAAACCCCTGGTAATAATTTGCCAAAACTAAAACACTCTGCAATTGAGTTATGTTTACTGGTGCCGGCATTTCTTTAATAGCAGTCGCCCTATCTGGGTCTGGGCGTCTGCCATCTTTATCGATTATTTGACCCAGGTATTTAATTGTTTGTAAAAAGAACTCACATTTATCTGCTTTCATCTTAAATCCATAATCTTGTATTCGATTGAATACTTGTTTGATATGTTTTTCATGTTCCTCCTTGCTTTTGCTCGCTATGATAATGTCATCAAGATATGCGATTGCGGTGTCCAAGCCAGACAGCATAGTATCCATTAATTGCTAGAATATTGCGGGTGCCACCTTGATACCAAACGCGAGTCTTTCGTATCTGTACAAACCCCGATGAGTGTTAATACAGGGGAGGTTAGTGCTTTTGTCGTTTACCGGAATCTGTAGGTAAGCGTCGCTTAGGTCGATCATAGAAAAAAACTTGCCGCCATTTAATTTCGTGAACACTTCTTCTGGATTAGGTAATGGATAGTGAAAATCTTCTAAGGACCCCTTGAGTCAGGTCGCGAAGTCGACGCAAATGCGGATTTCCCCGGACCTTTTCTTTACGTAAACTGCCGGAGCAGTCCACTCACTATAATCAATTTTAGCCAGTATACCAATGCTTTCTAATCTGTCTAGTTCCTGATTTATTTTGTTCAGGGAAGCGAACGGGACATTACATTTCTTTTTAAACACCGGTTGTGTGTCAGGTTTCAACTTAAAATCTGCGACCATTTTTGTATATCTCCCCAGGCCAGGAGTAAATACGTTTGGGAATTCTTTTTTAAAATAAGTTATAAGTTTCTCCGTTTCTGCTGGGCGGGTATCTATTTTCTTGCAGAATGTGGATATAGGAAATCCTAGAGACGAAACTCCTCCATGCTGTCAGAACCGAACAGGTTCTCACTATCTTTTAGCACATACAATCTTAGTTTTTTTGTTTTCTCCTGTAAAGTGACGTTTGTAATTAATTCAACTTCAAAATGATTTTTTGTACCATTAACAGCCGTTGCCGTTCTGTTAGTTTTTAACATAGTCGGCTTTCGTAATATTTTCCACGTTTTGAGATTTATTATTGAAAGATCCGATCCACTGTCTAATTGGAATTTAATAACTTTGCCGAAAATGTTAACCGTTACATATTTGCGTAGATTTTCATATACGATGTATTTAGTTCTGGTTTGACGTACACGGCTTCTATTCTGAGTTTTTCTACAGTGCGAACTTTTATGACCGATCTTATTGCATAAATGCCATCTTTTTGTTAAAAATGGGCAATCCCTTACCCAATGTATTCCACCACATCTGAAACAAGCGCTCAGTGCTTTTAGTTTTTCTGAGTTTTGGTGGTTAGTATCTGTGTGCCATTTCGACGGTTTTTTTCTTAGTTACTTTTTTTATATTCGCGATGCCTGCTTTGATATTTCTTGCATCTTTTTTTATAATTTCTACTTTTTGGCAATCCTCAGTCAATTTGGAAGTGTTAAGTTCGGTTCATTTTCTAATTTTGTAAGGACTCTGCCCCTGATTTCCGCATCTTTTCCCGAGGTTAACCCTTGCGCCAAACACAAGACATTTAAAATTGTCTGCTGTTAGTTCAGACAACTTAAAGTCAACACAGTGTTTGTTCACTACAGCGCGTAGGTGGCAAAATTGTCATTATCGTCTTTTACCACATTCAAACATCTCCAACGCTTATGGAAAAGAGACTTTTTCGGCGAGAAAATTTCTGTTAACAAATTCACCGTCTCGTTGAAGGATAAATCTACTGTTTTCCGAGGCAAGATGTAATCCAAGAATTTATCATGCTCAGCCGTTTCCAATTTTCGTAGTAGAAGTCTGGTTTTCTTTTGATCAGACCAGTTGCTGCAGTCAATATTAAAAAAAAATCTTGATAACGCCGAAAATATGCTGCAAATGATTTTTCCTCTTCCTCGTATTTAAAATTGTCTATCGCTGTCTATATTGTATTCTGAGAAAATGCTGGATTGCTTTCCGCGTTCGCATTATTCTTAACTTTCTGTAAGCAATTCCTGTGTTCGTAATTGACGTTCGGTTACCTTTTTTTGAATGTTTAATTGACGTTCAGCTAAGTGTTTTTGAACTTCCTTTTGCTGTTCTTCAATTCGTATTTGACATTCCGCTAACTGTTTTTGCGATTCCTTTTGCTGTTCCTCGAATCGTATTTGACGTTCAGTCTAGTGTTTTTCGGATTGTGACTGACGCTTTGCGGCATCGATGTGCAACTTGGTCAATTGTTCTAACGCTATTTACAATTCGTCCATTTTGCTTTGTCAGCATTAGCAATTTCAAAACGTTCGCTGAATTTTACAAAACCGTTTTATTCTTTCTTATTTCTTCCTCCAGACAATAAAACGAACAGAAGAAAAGCATAAATATATAAAAAGTTCATTATCTAAAGAACAAAAAAAAATCAAGTGTATATTTTTTTCCAGAGAAGAAAAAAAATAACGCCCGATTTTAGCAGCAAAAACCACGTGACGAATTCTTTTTCCAAAAGTATAAAATTTACCTTTCTAAGTCGCGACGAACCTTTTTCTTTTTGCAAAAGTACAGCGCTATCTTTGAAAATCGTGACGAACTTTTTTTCTTTTCAACTCTTTTTTTTTCCGTAATGATCTGCGTTTTTTTTTTTTTTTTTTTTTTTAAATTTTTTTTAGTTACCGTGAACCTTTCAGTTGCAAGTGTCATGTTAGACACTTCCTTCGGCTTGATAACATTTGAGTCCGACGTCGTTAGTATTTTTAGAATACTATTTCAACGCGAGTATTTTTTTTTTCAATGTCGTTACTGGTTTCGATTTTAGTATGCTCCTTGAATCCAATGTCGTCAGTGTTTAGTTTTTTAGAACACTGTTTTTAAACGTGAGTACGTTCTCCGAATCCAATGTGGCTAGTGTTATGGCTTGCAATAAGCCACAAAGAAAACAGAACATTTGGAAGGTGATTATCCCGCAACAGGATGTAAGGTTCTATATTTGGGGCCATATTTAAGGGAGATGAGCAAGATGTTGGTTTATGTTACATCTAAACTTCTGCATGTTAGTACATTCGGGGAATCAGGTAGTAGGAAGGAAATGCTAAAGTCTCGCTGTCAGAGGGAAGAAATTATTAGAGAAGAAGGCTTCCCGGCATTTAGGAACCTTTACAGTGACGGATGTCATTTTGTTAAGTGGGTTTCTCTTGCAAGGAGTTTATCAGAATACATTCCAGTTAAATACTTATAAAACAGGCAAAGGGATGCAACATTGCAGAGATGGAACAGGGGTTGGAGCATAGTTGACTGTACAGGACCTATTACACTGGAGACTCTTCTTTGGATCCTGAAGAAGGAGAGACTAGTAGCAGATGCACCAGATCAGATGAGGCAACAGTTAGCCATGCAGAGATGAATAGTGGCTTTGTAGAGATAAAAGATACTTTCAGGTGTGAGCAATCTTCTAGCACGATAAAAGGAACCCACCCTCTTTGCAGCAGCCTTGGCAATGTGCTCAATGTACTTGTTCCAGCTCATATTGCTTGTGAATGTTAACCGAAGAGTTTGAAGGAAGAACTCTTAGGTAAGGTGTTATTTGTCATGACTATCGGTGGTTAGGAAGTCTTTTATTTTTTTTAGATAGGCATCACCACTTATCAAGGCCCAGAGGCCACTCGAGGATAAGGGTTACAAAGTGTACAGTAGTCAATTGAGCAATATAGTAATGGAAATTCGGTAAATTTGTTAACTTAAGTTGAACGGCTCATCAAGAATTTGTTCACGTTGGGCTTGAAGACAACCATATTGAAGTCAGCTGGAAAGCAGGCAATCAGAAGAGACTTCTACAGGCGTGCAGTTCTAAGAAAGAAACTTTGTTCATGCAATCTACGTTTAGGTTTAAGCACAAATAAAGACAGTTAAATGTCTGTGCAAAAACACCGTCTGGAAACTTATTGAAGGCACCTCGATGCATTATATATAATAATATATATGCATTATATATACACATAATATATATATGTATGCATATATATAATATATATATGCATAATATATCTCTTCTCTTGGCTGTACTTTACAAACGAAGATTATACAAATATACATAATATATACATGATATATATATATATACACACACATAATATATATATATATATATATATATATATATATATATATAATCTCTAAAAGTTAAAATTTCCGTCTGAGTGCGTCTGTGTGTCTGTGTGTGTATATTTCCCTACCAAACTACTCTGTCAATTTTCAGTCTACGGACTCGAGATTTGACAAAAGGGGTATTGAGATTTGAGAAAATATTTTTAATAGGTTTTCGTTCAAAGATGTTTCTGTCAAGGATTTAAAATTCAACGATTTGACCTTTTAAAACTCTACCAAACTCCTCTGCCAATTTTGGGTCTTAACACTTGAAATTTTAGATGTAGGTTACTTGGACATGGATCAAACTTTTTAATTGGTTTTGAGCCCAAAATAATGTTAAGAGACCGAAATTTTAAAAAATTGACTCCTGCGGTTTCTATCAAATTACTCAGCTAATTTTTTGTCTAAATATTTGACATACTACATAAAGTGTATTCAGACATCAGACAAGCTTTTAATCGGATTTTGGCCGAAAATCTTGCTGCCAAGAGATCAAAGTTCAAAACGATCTGACCTTTGCGATCTTTAGCAAACTAGTCAGCCAATTTCGGGTTTAAACATTTGAAATTTTACATAAAGGGTAGTCAGACAAACAGCAAGTTTTTAATTAGTTTTTGGGCGAAGGCTTATCTGCCATGATGTCAAAGTTGAAAGAATTGATCTTTGCAGACTCTACCAAACTCTTCCACCAATTCTGGGTCTAAGCACTTGAAATTTTAGATGTAGGTTTCCTGGACATGGGTTAAAGCTGTTAATATATATATATATATATATATATATATATGCACATAAAGTTATGAACAGTATATATGGCCCGATATATATATATATATATATATATATATATATATATATATATATATATTGTGATCTTTCAGTTTATAAAGGATTATATGTTGTAGCCTTTCAATTGATAGAGAATTGTATGTGTTGTGTTATTTTAGTTTATAGATGATTATATGTGTTGTTGCTATTCAGTTTATAAATGATTATATGTGTTGTTATTATGCAGTTTATAAGTGATTATGTGTTATGATTTTAAATGGACGAAAAGAAATATGAAAACAAGGAGATAGTTCATGAGAATATGTATTTACAGCAAGTACAAAAGCAACGTTTTGTCAGAGCATCTGAACGATCTATTTTGTGACTACTAATACACTAAATTATGTGAAATATCCATTAGACTGTGTATAACGTTTGTGCTATGGATTTTTCCCCTTCATTTTATTGTTCTGGCTGTATCAAAACATTACGTACCATCAAAGATTCCTTATGCAATTTTTTTACGTTTGGATTTTCTGAATTCATGACATTTTTTTTTAATCGCAAATTTCCTCGATTTAGCTCTATTAAGTAGTCACCGAAAGCGCGTGAACTGAGATTCACATAAATAAAGTACAAACATTGTGTCTTTGATTTATTGGTAACAGGTGGAAATAAGCGTGTATATTGTCAACGATTAACCAAAAATATTGCAAAAAATATTTTCTGCTTCCTACCTGTATTCCTATTATTACTGACACTACTGTCGTCACCCATGCTTATCCTCTCTCTCTCTCTCTCTCTCTCTCTCTCTCTCTCTGCCCCCTCTCTCTCTCAACGTAATCTCGACTGACAAATTCAAGTATCTTTATAAAACAATAGTTACAGATAAAATATAGAAACCATTAAACTGCACAAATGAATAGTGATAATAAAAAAGTACATCTAAACCTTATACAAGGAAAATGTTTGGACGATTTTTTGCAAAGTGTAAAAAAAAGAAAGTCTCTACCAACTACATATTTTGTTCTTGATTTTATTCGTTTGTCTTCCGTCATCTTTGCATTCTTTTTTCTCTTTTGATTATTTCTTTTTTGTTCATAGTCTGTTCTCTTTTTTCTTGATACTTTTTTCCCCGTATTTTTTTTCTGTGTATGTGTGTGTGTGATACCGGCATCGTAGCTAAGGACTATAAACGCTATTTGGTGAAATTTATTCAGCATGTCAGCCCCATGAACAATCTTTTCTTTAATTCTTTTAGCAATCCTCGTCAAATCGAACTCAAACTCGCCTCACTCCACAAGTCTAACCTAATCTTATATATTCAATCTGCTCCTCTCCTAAATATATCTACCTTCAACTGGAGATCATAGATGTCCGGTCTTTCTCTCAATCACTCTCAGCTGGTCATACGAATTGGCTACACTCGTTTTTCTTCTCAGCTTGTCGATATTCAGCCACAAATAAACAAACTACCAACTGTCAGGATGCCATCCCGTCTAGGGAGTTCAATAGATTCACCACCAATTCCACCGTCACACATTTATTTTACTTCCTCGTCGTTTTTTCCTATTATTATTTTCTAAGTAAACATTCTCTGTGGTCTCGACTAGGGGTAATGGTTTAGTCCATAGTAAACCAATTGTATTTTGCATTATCTCCTCTCCAAGGAGAAATTCAATTCCCTGCATGTCAATTCAATAAATACATTAAAATTGCACTTGTGTTTTATTTGTATCCTGACGTCATGGCTTGCGTTCAGGTTTGCTCCTAGATTTGACTGTAACTCTCTAATCAAAGTTGATACAAAGTTGACACAAAGAAAACAATTGAAAGAACACTCACTCTCTAAATTGGAGGAAGATCAATTTTGTTCTGACCGTTTGTGTCGCTTTACTTGAGTTTCTTGTTTTGTTTGTCACTGAAACTGGAATCATTGTATTATGCTTGTTCTCACTGATTTTCATAGCTTGACTCTTAACTTTATATCCTTGTTTCTATCTCGTCTAATACCGTTTCTTCTATCTAATGTTTGCATAGAAAATTAACTGCCTGACACCTAGCTGATGCCTATACCCTAAGTTCTTTATAACATTTATCTATAAAGCGAAATTCCCACTCACTACTAGTGTTATGTAGTCGGTGGATCTATCTATCTATCTATCTCTCCCTCTCTCTTTCTCTCTCTCTCTCTCTCTCTCTCTCTCTCTATATATATATATATATATATATATATATATATATATATATATATATATATATATGTTTGTGTGTGTACGCATGTCTTATATATATGTGTGTCTGTATGTGTATATCGTCTCGTGGTATAAGATGTTCTATTGTCGAATGTGTTAGAAATGCTCATTGGCCTGCATATATATATAAAATGTTTATTTTGTGTGCGGTTGCTTCTTCACAAATACATGTAGTAAACAAACGTGACACATAAACTTTCAGAGACAGCTTTTACAATCAAACGATAAATAACAATGTTTGTTTGTCTAAGATCAGAGGAATCACATACTTTCTTATTTGATCCAGAATCCTAAAAGAACAGCACAACAACGAGTTATATTTTACATGGGTTTTATTTGTCTTATGGATTCCCCTGTTAGAGTTTGGTACGCTGAGTCTCTTTCTACATCTTCAATCGTTCCCTTGTCCTCATCCAACAGGGTCGTTCACACGTCTGTTCGCTAACGCATTTCTCGCCAATTCTCCAGTTTGATTTCTGCTAACTATTACGCAAGCAAAGCAGATCAAATCACCCGTCGTTCACGTAAGCTAAAACCTTGTTTTCTTCTAACCAAATTCCACAACTATTCTGAAAATTCCTTAATCGACTTTATTTTATTTCTGAGTTAAACGCTTCAAACCTCAAATCCAACTTTTCGAAAATCTAATTGTTTTATTTTTCTAATAATAATAATAATCGACTAGGTTACTCGGCGTTGTCCGATTAATATCTAACACTAGGTGACTCACATGCAATATTTAACATACAAAACATATCAGCCTAACGCCATGAATAGGAACCTAGTTTCAAACTCTGCAAATTATTAGCAAAGATTAAAACTTTTAATGCAATAAAAATCGAAATGAAGAGAATAAAATTAACTGATCCACGGATGAAAATAAAACGTTTTTTTCTCAAAAACTTTGATTTAGTTTTATTTATGCAATCATTGGGAAAACTTTATTTTAGGATTTGTGTGTGTCAAAATAGGTTCTGTGTACAGAAATGGATGGAAAGAGGGAAATCTCTTTTCTAAAAGCAGATAGAAAATACGGAAGTGTTTTTGTTTAAAATAGGCAACAGATAAAAAGTAAAAGCTGAATAAGGCCAGACATAAACTTATGAATGGAGAAAAAAAAACTTAGAAACTTGAGAATTGTTTTCCAAAAATAAAATGGGAGAAATTGAAATTGCAAAGTGGGGAAAAAAAGGATGTAAGATTTCTTTTTGGAAATATTGACAAATAAAAAGAAACGTTTAACAAAAAAACCCCAGGAAATTTGAAGAAAAAAATGCAGAAAGCAGACGATTCGAAGATAAATAATAAATGAAAAAAGAAATAAAAAAAAAAAAAATGGAATGGGTAATCGGCCTAATGTAAACCAGTGAAATAGTAGAATCGGTGGTGTGGATTTCAAATACTTATGAAATTATTGTGGTCATGTACATACTAATATTGCTATAAATAAAATAGTGCTATGGGGTAAGCTGATCTACTAGTATAAGGATTTACCCAGAGAAAATAAATATGTTTACATCTAAACATCAGTGTAGCCTCCCACATCATTCATTTAATGTTGGATTGAACTCATGGATAAATGCCAATTGCGGTTCTTACTTCAACAATCAGTCCTGCAAAAACTGAGTCGTTTCGGTAGCTTTTCATCTGGATGGATGAGGCAGTCTTTCTGAGTAAACCTCAGAGGTCCACCCTCACAATTCTGAAGTGTCTTGATCAAGGACTGCAACGAGATTTGAGATTATTTAGGCAAGTTTTAATCTGACATAGTGCTATAGGAAGGTATATTTTAGTTTCATGTACGGCCCAAAAGCGACATCAGGGAGCGATTGGATCTAGTAATTCACTCCCATTCGTCTGTTCGTTTGTTTGCACTTTTCTCAATAGTCATATTTTTTTTAAATTTGGCACAAGCATTAATCATAGTGAAAGTAAATTTTTGCCAAAACAGATTTTCCGGGATAACTGGTTGCCTCCGCCCCTAGAGGGCATTATAGGGGTAAAATTATCCCTAAATCGTTCATTTATTCATACTTTTCTCAATAACCATGCCTTGAATTTTTTTAAAACTTTTCACATTAGTCATGGTGAAATTAACTTTTTTCAATTGTGGAGAGCGACCCCGCACGCTCCGCTTGTTTAAATTTAGTTTAATTTTTATTTTTATTTCATACATTGTGTGGTTAAATACAATGACCCCACAACTCAATCTTCATTCTTCAATCCTGCAGTCCAATGCACTTCTGACAGCAATTGCTTCTGCCAAACAAAAAAGACACCCTCTCTCCCAAATACAGGCTTTTTATAGGACAAAACCGTCCAAAGTTATTTGCATACTCTTCCCATGATCTCTAGTCTATAAATAGACGCAGTGGCCATTCTCTTCTTCTTCTTTCTTCTTTCACTCTCTGAAGCGGGCGTTGCCAGTGGTAAAAGGTTTGCACGATTTTTTTTTTTTTTTTTTTTTACTACATTAAAGATCATTCACATTTTTTTACTACATTAAAGATCATTCACATCTCATAATCCCGTGTCCAGATCGGCGCATTGTGTTCTCTTTGCGGTCTCTGCATCGGCACCAGTTTATCTTCATCACTCCCTGCCTCAGTACCACCATCCTCATCACCTAAATGGACCACACGCCTTAAATCTAAAACGTCGTGGCATTCCATTGACACTTAAGTTGTTTGGGGATTGCACTCCTGTTATCACTCCTCTTCCCCACTGCGTTGTGCATCGGGCATTAGGCGGTTTCACCCAAACTTCTTCTATTTGGATTCTGGCTGGTCCTTGATCATTAATTTCCGGTGACATGTCTCTAGGATGTCTCCATTCGTAATTAAAGATTGCTCTATGTGTTACTGTGTCATCTCTTTGCCCGACCTTAGGGGACATGTTGTACCAAAATGTGGCCTCTTCAGGCGATATTCTTCCTCTCTCAGCTATTGCTTTCACGGTCCGATGATGTCGCTCCACAATGCCATTTCCTCCAGGTCTGTAGGCTGCCCTGTAATAACTTTTAATGTTCCATTTTTTTAGCATCGTCTGAAAGATTTCTGAGCGAAAAACAGTGCCGTTGTCCATTATCACCTCCCTTACTAGACCTCGTTCAAGCATCACCTTTTCTAATTCAGTTGCAACTGCAGATGCGGCTTCCACTCGCAGTTCCTTCCATATCGCCAGTCTACTTGGCCCACAATCAATTATTGATAAGTACGCTCCCCCTCGGTAGTGTGCTATGTCAATAGCTAGTCTCGTCCAGTTTGTTAAAACTCCAATTTCCCCAGGATTATGTATATTTGGGGCAGGATTGATCGATTGACACCGAACACAGTTCTTTACTATCATCTGAATTTCTTCCCGTTTTACATTCGGATCCAATTGCCTCACCAAATATAATGTTCTCTCCACTCCCATGTGATGCATGCCATGCAACTCTTTAATTTCTCCAATTCCAAGACAGCATATCAGCGCCTCCTCTTTCTCAATTAACCACTGTTTTTTTATCCGTGTTAGCGCATCTGCCTTGTTTCTTTCAGAAGGCACAAACACTGCTTTTATTTGCAGTTTCAATTCAGACATCAACTCTCTAAGCATCCCTAATCTCCGCTTTATTATCACTTCTCCGGCACCCTTTGTTCATATTCTGCCACTCTCCTCCACAGTAGAGTTCACCCAACTGAGTACAGTGGCTGAATCAGTTCTTATTTCAATATTTGTCAGTCTCCATTTGATAGCTAAATTGACACCCTTTAGAACAGCATCTAATTCAGCTATGTTAATGTGATTAAAGTCATCACTTTTCCTCAGCCAAGTTGCATCTTCCGCCACCACACTGCCAATCTCGACAACCACGCCAGTTGCAACATTGCTTGCATCACACCACACGACTCCTGTGCTCACTTCAGGTATGTGCCAAGCGCCATTAACAGGGTCTTCTTTTTTCACCTAACTGCATGCTAATCACAGCCATCCAGCAATTGGATAGTGCCCCAATAATTTACCACAGATCGAAAATAGCTCCCGCCTACTAATTTCTCTTCCCATCTCTGGGATCTCGTTGCCTCTCCTGAACATTAGTGCACCCATCTTATTTTTCATAAGCTTAAGGCCCAGTGCTGCTCCTCCGTCCAGGGATTCCAGAGATTTTGCTGCTAACCCAAACTCCTTCAAATGTTCCACAACTTCCTGTGTCGATATTTTCGTTACGTCTACCATTATATCATCAATGTATGAATCAGTGGCCTCTTTCGTCCTACTTCCTTTCTTTAATACTGTTTTTAAACTGGCTGCCATAATCTTTGGTGCGACATTAAGTCCGAATCCTAATCGTGTTAGGCAATAGGTTTTTCCTTTATAACAGACCAGCTGGTACTGCCATAGTTCCTTTGCCACATGTAGTTGCAGGTAGGCAGACTTAAGGTCCACTATTGCGGTCCCTCCTACCAACTGTCTCCACTTTCTTATCTTTTCATCACATACATCTATTATGTCGCTCCCTGTATGACACGCCACAAAACGGTTCAACTCACGAAAGTCGAACACTGGCCTAACTTTCCCTTTTGTGGCCTGAAATACTGCCATCAATGGCAACATGCCTTTTCTTTCTCCTTTCCATGGTAACAGAATACCATCCGATATCCATCTTTCCACCTCTTTCTCGAATTCTAATTTCTTATCGCCTTCCAGAGAGTTTTTATAATATTGGACTTTGTTCTGCAATACTGGAGGCTCTCCCTTCCATGTCCATCTTACTGTCCATTTATCTCCATCAAAGTTTGCTTCAAAGTCTTTATCCTCGATTTTGCAAACATTCAGCTGATGGGCAGCCACGGCACATTGTATATCTCCAAACTTCACTTTGGCTTTCTTTATAGTTACACCTCCCAGCTCATTAATCACGTCCATTCCAATTATGACGTCGATCCCATCAACGATGTGATTCATCAAGATTGCCCTCACCTTTACATGCATTCCACAGACTTTTATCTCCACTTGCCTGGCTCCTTTACATTCTATATTCCTCCCATCAACTGCTTTCACTGTACCGCTCCTTCCATATCCCTTCAAAAGTTTGGAATTGATTAAAGTAGTGGTGCACCCAGTATCGACAAGTGCAGTCATTACAGAATCATTCACCTCTACTTCTATTATAGGAAGAGGCCAGTATCGCGCCTTCATTTCATTGCTAGGGTAGCTTGCGGCACAGAAGCTCCCCCTTGCTCGTTTCCCTGAATCTGAGGACAATATCTCGCAATGTGGCCAAATTTTCCACAATTGTAGCATGTTGCCCTGGCCCTAGGGATCTCTGTGCAATCTTTTTTTAGGTGCGGTCCTTGACATCTAAAGCACTGAAGGCTTGATTCTTTCTTTCCCTTATTAGTCTCATTAGTTTGCGCACTTGCGGCCAATGTCCGAGTTTCTACGACCCTTTTGCTGACTAAAAGCCGTGCAGTCGGTATCAGTTTGCTGACATCCATTTTCTCTATGTTCGGTAGCTGCTGTAATGCCACAGATACATCGTCTGGGAATCCAGTTATGAATGCCAGTTTGGCTGTATGTTCCAGCCCTCTTCCCAGATATCCTGCCAGTCCAGCCAATCTTTTGATTTTATTAGCATAAACATCCACCGATTCTCCTGTCCACTTGAATCGTTGCAGTTTTTCGTATGCCTCAAAAGGCCCCTCAGTGAAGGCGGTCACGAGTCTCATCTCTATCAGTTCTGCATCTTCTTGTTCTGCATTATTCATCTCAAGATAGAGAGCGAGTGCATCTCCCTGCAAAAAAAGTGGAATAAAACTGGCAAGGTCTGGCACATGTTGAAGCTTAGCCACTAGTTTTACTTTCTTTATCCATCCGACTACATCACCTTCTCCACTAAAAGGTGGTATCACATCTTTTCCCAATCTCAACATCCCAGATTCCATGATCTGTTCTTGGCCAAAATAGCTTGTGGTTAAATACAATGACCCCACAACTCAATCTTCACTCTTCAATCCTGCAGTCCAATGCACTTCTGACAGCAATTGCTTCTGCCAAACAAAAAAGACACCCTCTCTCCCAAATACAGGCTTTTTATAGGACAAAACCGTCCAAAGTTATTTGCATACTCTTCCCATGATCTCTAGTCTATAAATAGACGCAGTGGCCATTCTCTTCTTCTTCTTTCTTCTTTCACTCTCTGAAGCGGGCGTTGCCAGTGGTAAAAGGTTTGCACGATTTTTTTTTTTTTTTTTTTTTACTACACATTGCATTTTTGATGATCGGAAAATCCTATTTATTAAAAAGGAGGATAGAAGGTGATAACATACTATTAAATTTTCAATCTCTTGTCCCCCCCCCCTGGCCAATCTTTCACAAAAAACACCCGTCTAGCTGAAAACACTGTCAATAATTGTCCCCATTCTTTATCTGTGCCTAAATCAAAACGTAGATTCCATGAACAAAGCTTCTTTCTTAGAAGTGCACGCCTGTGGAACTCTGTTCCGTCTGCCTGTTTCCCCACCTGACTACAACTTGGATGTCTTCAAGTCCAACATAAACAAATTCCTGATAAACCGCCTCCTTAAGTAATACACGTTATCAAATCTCCAATACTAACGATTACTATGACACTATCCCATTGATTACTGTACACGCAATAACCCTTATCCCCGAATGGCTTCTGGGCCTTGATAAGTGGTGACCTCCATGTAAAAAAAAAATTAGTATATAGATACACTAATTTAATGTTCATGGCATGTTATCACCTTCCATCCTCCTTTTTAATAAATAGGATCTCCTGATCAATAAATTTATAATCTGGAAACCGTGACACACGTACGTACGTTAACGGTACTACGGTATTAATATATAGATGGTATTCTGGTTGTTCCTGCCTTAGTAAGTCCATAAATTACGCTTTACAAATGACCAAATAAAATTTATGAAGGGCAAGCTGCTTCAAAAGAGGTCAAATTCACGAAATTCTGTTCTAAAATAGCCAATCTGGCAACCTTGGACAAAAATATTAGTGACCTCCCTTTGATGCAGCATCATTATAATAATATATTATAATTGTTGTAATCTATATTCCTATAAATCCGGGTTTTTTTTGGTTTTTTTTTTTTGCATATTCATATTAAAAACTCGTTCATTCTATTCATTTAAAAAGAACATACAACTTTGTTATCTATGGATCATGGAATTGCATTCATTAGAAAAAGATCTAGCTAATTTGCATATTCTTTTAAACATTCATTTTAATTAATTCCCTATTAGTTTTTTCGGTTTTCTTATGGGATGATCATCTTTAGTAAACTATTACGTGTAATTATATTAATGCAGATATTCTACATGATTTATACTTGCGTAATATTTGCGTAAAAAGTTTATAGTAAATACAAAACTGTTTCCATATATATTTATGAATACGTATATATTTTTGTTTTAAAAAAATTTGCCTACCAAATTCCTCGTAGAGTTTTTGGTCTACAAACATGAAACTTAATATATAAGGTATCTGAATATATGCAAAACTTTATATTTGTGTTTTAGCCAGGGAAAATCAGTACAAAAGTTTGAAAATTAAAAAAGAAAATGAAATTTGGCAGGTGAAGGTGGCACGCCGGTATTACGAATATGCATGCATAACGTAGTAGCTATTGGTTCATGTTTTAATTTTTAGCCTTGCAGCAAATATGTCTTCGTAGCTCAATCATTAACAGCAGAGGCAAAAATAAATCATAAGCTTAAGGTTTTGGTTTCGATTCTCGATGGTGGTGCATGATTCATTTTTTTAAAAACTTTTTAAATCATTACTATATATTGGGTTCATTATAAATCTGCATTAATCAAGATATCATATTTAAGCATATTTCCCGACCGGCAATGCTGGGTGCCCTGCTAGTGGTATAAGAAAGGAACACATAGTGATTTCGACATGTAATGGTTCTTTTCTGAAGAAAGAAGTCAACAAAACGTATAAAAAAGGGAGCCTTTAAAAGAAACAGGGTAAAAACAGAAGAACATTGTCTGTCAAGGGTTGTTGAACTGAAGGAGTAAATGATTAAAGATTGTTTCTAACAATGTGATATTTTTATTTGTATTGAACTATGTAGCACAAAATTACCTTCTGAGTATTTATTAACACTTATTAATTTATCTCATTTCGGTTAGTTGTATATTTAAAATACAATGGACAATATTTTCATAGAAATGTTAAGAAACTCATATTTGCTGCATGTTATTGGGTTTTCTGTCCAAAAACTTAAATATCAGCTTTATTTAAACATATTTGGTCATTAAATACATTTCTCATTCCATGAAATTTCAATGGGTCCTGGTAGTAGTAATAGTAATAGTAATAAGAAAGGCTCCTTCAGTCTTTGACAGACTATGGATTCCCACCGTAGGGGTGCCTGCGCATGAAAGTTTTGTGGCAAGAGGTGCGCAACCTCCACCCACATCTGTCTTCAGTCGTCATTGTTAAATACCAGTAGCAAGTGAAGTGTATGTTCAGGACGAGTGGAAGCAAATGCCGAGATAAATGGAGAGCACGCACAGCGCCGAGAATTCTCAAATAGTCACTCATCTGGTACTAACAAGGCTTAACGTTGCTTAACTTCAGTGATCTGACGAGAACCAGTGTGTCAATGAGATTATGCCGTATAATAACTATTGATTACAATTATACCAAATTTGTAGTGAAGCATCCTTGGCATACCGTAAATATAAACACGTGTTATGTAATAAAGTTAAAAAAGCGAATTGGGTTGATTACATAGAGCTCTGTACTATTTTGGTAATTAAGAGGGGCGTGCAATAAGTAATGGCCCTGACCCACTTCCAGTTGTCTGATCTAGCTGAAATTTTGCATGGGCAATGATTTATATCTCTACAAAGCCCAGTTAATGCAGTAGAAGCACTTGGACTCACCACCTCCAAAGAAGGCAAGGGTGCATTCCTCCGCTGGCAAGGTCATGCTCACAGTCTTCTGAGACCAGGACGGAGTAGTGATGACAGATTTCCTTGCAAAGGGTACCACAATTACAGGAGCCTATTATGCTTCACTTTTGAGGAAATTAAGGGAAGCTATCAAAATCAAGAGGCGGGGCAAGATCAGCAAAGGTACCCTCCTTCTGCAGGACAACCTCGCATGTTGCCAGATCAGAAGCACGGGCATGTGGTTATGAAATCCTTCCCCATCCTCCCTACTCTCCTGACCTTGTACCCTCTGACTTTCACCTCTTCTCAGCCATGAAGTTGTTTTTGAAAGGAAAGCATTTCTCAGATGATGCGGCCTTTGTTTCTGAAGTCACGTCGTGGTTGGAGGACCAACCTGGGGTGTTCTACAAAAACGGTCTCCAAAGCTGCATCAAACGATGAGAGAAATGCATAAATCTGGATGGCTCCTATATAGAGAAAGACTAATAACTGTGCCAAGTCTCATTGCTCTACTCCTATGGGAAGTGGGTCAGGGGCATTACTTATTGCACGCCCCTCGAAAGTGTAAACTAACCACTCTATGAAGTATAGCGTTTTAGTTCATTAAAACTTAATTAATTAAAATATAAATAAAAAATTGGAGAGGCACCAGGATAAAAGGAGATAAAAGAAATTCAAATAAATAAATAAAGAGACTGAAATGAAATTTTAAAAAAAAGTAAGCAGAACCCAAATGGATTGTAAGCGGTAAGAATTTTATAGAAATTATAAACATGTAAATTAAAATCAAAACTAGAAAAATTTAAAGCAAATAATGTTGTATAATGTGTGTAATGGGTATATATATATTATGTACGTGTGTCTCGTATATATATATATATATATATATATATATATATATAATTATAAAACGCAAATGACCTTGTAACGAGTGATGTAACCCACTTTCCGGTTTACGACATCTGGTTGTGCATGTGCGCATAAACATAACAACGTAAACAAATAAACACAAATCGCTTCTTTTGCCGATTTTGACCTGCGCACTGAAATATTAACGTTATTATTTCAAAATTATTATTTAACATGGGAAGAGTGGGAGTATTCTGCAACTATTCTTTATTACAACTATACTGTCGCTATTTTCTTACAACTAAACAACTTTAACCCGTTGACAAACATAAGAACAATTGTAGTAAAGCCAAGACTACTACTTCTACTGCTACTACTCTCCATCCATCCCGTTTCCTTCCTTCCTTTCTTCTTTTTTTATTTTTTGTTTGCATTTCTAGATACAAAATAGTTGTGTGAGAACGGTGAATTTGCTGACACATTTACTAATCTGTTTCGATATTAGTTTTATTTTATTTTATTTATTTAGGTTTTATTTTTTTGCTTCGGTTTTATTAATTATTTTTTTTAGATTTTAAGTTTCTATAACTTGGTTGAAGGATTCCAATATGGGTTTTTCATTCTTATATTTCTCATCGGTAGGTTCATGTGCGTTTTTGCTGCTAAATGACTTTCGTCAGTGTGCGATTCGTAGGAAAATCATGTTTAGCTTTCAATTTTTGAGCGATTACTCGGAAAAATAGGTAACTTTACACGAATAGGGAGGATTTTTTTTTCATGTTTGAGTGATCCGTCCGTGATTTTTTATTTTAATATACTTTCATAGAAATGCTTCTGTTATGTCAAAAGAAAATCTATTTTCTTTACGTCACGAGTGTCACGCTCATACATGAATTGCATAGCTAATATAACATACTGAGCCAACGGGTTACTGGTAGTCTAGTATATGTCTAAATTCGTGTATCGTCTAATGGTATAAAATGTTCTTCTAATGAATATGTGCATACAGAGTGTACATACGTTTGTATATACGTGTCACAATCATCTATATGACGTGTGTATAGACATGTGTTCATCTCTAACCATCTACTATTGTGATCATCTAATCTAGTTTTTCTACAGATACAAATTAAAGGCGGACATAAAAGGAACAAATAACAGTCTCTGGAGTCTTACATCAGCCAATAGAGAAAACATACCTGGTCTCTACTTGACAGATCCTCAGAAAAGCTGCAAATGAAGACTCGCACAACTTGAATTCTTGGTAGCATTTACAGCAGTTTTATTCCGGATGTTTGTCGCATTGAAAAGCTGCAATGCTGGTCCTAGATTATCGTCGTTTCTGATCCCCTCAACTTGAGGCCATCATGATCTGAAAACCGTATCTTTCTCCCTCTAGCTACCAACTTGATCTGCTCGCTCTGACTCCCGACTCTTGTCTAAAATTATACTTGTCATTAAAGCTCTACCCTAAAGTCCACGTCATCTTAAGTGGTCTCTACGTCATGCTGCACCATACTCTAGAGGTCAAACCTATTTTTAAATTATTGTTTGTGTTCTAACATTATTTTCTATTAAAACATCTTATCGTAAACAATTTATCTGTAAATATTATTTCACTATAACATTCTTTCTGACGTTCTATTTTTATAAATTTAATAACGTTCATAAGAATCGTCGACCAGCACATCTTTCGGCATTGCTCGGTCAATATCTACAAACATTTCGGTTGATATAACCTCCGAACTTCTTCAGGTGTATCTTGTCGAACTTAAGAATTTGGACGGAATTTCGAGCGAAAACCTTTACTTACTTCATAGGGGTAGTGTGCTCTTGTTTGGTCAATCATAACTGGATAGAGGTCCTAAGTAATTTGTAATTGAACCTTCAGCCTTCAGAAGAATGTTACTATCAATAACTGATTTTTCCAAGTACTCTAACTTCTGCACCACGGGTCTTTGCAGACAATTCTTGTTCGAATCTTTGCCTTAAACCTATCTTTATTTCTAGTTGTTAATATCACTATTATTACTAATTATTACTACCCACCTCTTATATTAACGTATATCTCTCTCTCTATATATATATATACTAGCAGTTCTGCCCGGCTTTGCTCGGGCCCTATGTACTATTCATTATTTTACATGCCTATGTATATATTAAAAAGTGTGAATATGTACGGTGATGCCTTTCTATTTGATAGTCTTCCTTAACGACCATAGAGAAAAGTTGGTAGAGACCGCAGACGTCACTTTTTTTTTTAAATTGGATGTCAATTTTAACCCCTTAGCATTTATTGTTTTGGGCTCAAATAGAATTATAAAGTTAGAAAAAAGCAACTCCTCCCTGTAGAAAAGTGCCCAGTTGAGGGTGAAGAAATTAATGTTTTTAGCCAATTATTCGGTATTTGTCGTTTGAAGGGTCGAGCTTCAAAACGATACTGATTTTGTAAAAATCCGTCGCCTCTGTCGAAAGTTTTAGGCAGACATGCAAACATACATACATACATACATTAATATATTTGTAGCTCAAATTTTCAACCCAAACCTATTAAAAAGCTTGCCCTATCTCTGAATACCCTTTATGTAAAATTTCAAATGTTTGCACCAGAAATTGTCTTTAGTAATTTGGTAGAGACTGCAGAGGTCAAATTTTTTTTTTAACTTTGACCCCTATTATGACTCGTAAACACTTATTGTTTTGGGCTCAAATCAAGTTATTAAGTTAGATCCATGTCCAAGGAACCTATATCTAAAATTTCAATTGTTTCTACCCAAAATTGTCGGAGAAGTTTGGTAGAGTACTCAAATGTCAAATCCATGAACTTCGACCCCTTAACAGCCAAACTTATGGCCGAAATCGGATTACAAAGATTTTTCCAGATCTCACTATCCTGTATATCAGATTTCAAGTCTGTAGACTGAAAGTTGACGGAGTTATTTTTTAGGGAAATGTACACAGACACACAGAGACAGACACTTTCACTTTTATAGATATATAGATATTAATATTTTTTACTTATTACTTGTATATATTAGCTACTGTTTATAATTAATGGTTCCCATATCGTATTAAATTCTATACTAGCTCTACTTAGCAATTGGTTATTTTCCAGCATATATCTAAATTCCCGAGTTCGACAGAAACATTCCTGAGTTTGGCAAGATACACCTGAAGAAGGGCGAAGGTTATATCGACCGAAACGTTGTGAAAATCACACTCAAGATGAGAACAGTAGTCAGATGAATCCAAATAATGCGAATAACCAATCTTCCTCTCAAAAATTCAGAAACGTCAACTAGTCTCTCTATCTTGAACATGTTGAATAATTAACATTGCTAAAAGTTAATTAATTATTATTGATCTATCTGTCTATCTATCTATTTATCTAGCTATTCAATGATATTCTTAAAATAGTTTATATTGGGAGTTATTTACTGTTTATAGAATAAAGTGTAGCAATGGGTTTAAGCTAAAGATGTTTATATAAATTAGCTAGGTTAAATATAAACAAAATACCCCTGAACAGGCGTACGTGACGCAAAGGTCATGTTAAAGGGACATGTCTTTTAATTGGTTACGTCACCGGAACTGAGGTGAAGAGGTCGGAAAGTTTAGAGTTAAGAGTTGGAGCTTGATCATGAGAGTGAACAGACGGAAGAGTTGGAATTAAGACACGGAAGTGAACAGAGGCCAGGAAGCGAGGCTGGGTAGAATAAACATGTAGACAAGAAATGTAGACCCTATGAAGACCATTTGAGACAGCTGAAATAAATTTATATTTTTAAAATATGAAGTGTTGTTCTGTGATTTCACAAAAGCAGGGAAACAGATGTCTCAATTGGATGGTGTTGGTCATTTCATGTTTCATCACGAAGCTCAGCAGGAAGATAGAAGCTATGAAGCATATATTATTCTTGTTATACAAAAATGATCCTTATGTAAATATGAACAGTAATATATACCCGTGTGATAACTCTCTGATACAACATGACTCAGTTTATACGTCAATATCATATCCTCTGACTAAACAATGCATACAATTTATACGTTTATATCTGGATCCAGTTATAAGAACAAAATATCTCCCCACATCTCAATACAATATAACTGTTTTATAATATATATTCCCACCTCTCTATACAACAAACAGAGTTCAGAAAAATATCTAACCTCACTATTTTCCAATCTTCAGCTCCTTATTAGATTGCTGCAATGTTGCATCCTTGTTTTATACGCTCTCCCATCGAATAATCTTGATTAACTTACTGCACTCTATGTAAATATCCTTGATCCACTGAACTAGCAGCAAATCACATCCTTCTCTCTGGAGGTTTTTGCTGGAAGACCTTCTATTCTAATAGTTTCTATCTACGATCATTTTTCTTTGGAATTCCCACCCTGTTGCCTGTTTCCCCGACTGTACAAACATTAAGGAATTTAAATGTAATATAAATAAACACATTGCTGCCTAACTGTTCGCCCAGGTTGCTCCCATATAAATCTGTTCTTTATAACAATAAACTCTTTAGTTTCAGTCGCAATATGCCTTATTTGGGTTTCTAGAAGTAAAACCAGAACAAAAATTAAGATTAAAAAAATAAAAATTGAATAAAAGTTTTAGTATGAATGGAAGTAAAAAAAAAAAAATGATTGAAATATTGAAAAAAAAAAAATGGCTAAAAATTTAATATAATAAAATGCAAATAAAAGTTTTTCAAATTTAATTGGGGTAACAGAAATTGTTTGAAATAAAATGTAAAAACTTGGACCGAAAAAAAAAAAAAAAGGAAAAGCCAAGGGAAATAAACATGAAAATCATAGATAAATGGAAGGAAGCCAAAAAGATGTTATAAAAATAAACTCCAACAAAACAAGCCATTCCTGAAAGATGAAATACCAGAACTTCCTGCAGTTGCTAAAAAAACTGAATGAGTGCATCTATTTACAAGAAATTCCCATTTAAATTGTCCTTGATTTTAATGATAGTAACAGTCATAGTAAATTTCTCTTTCTTCCTCTCTTCCATTGAAATAACATCCACAAAAATAATACAAAATATAAAAATGTTCTGTTCATTCATAACCAAATTGTTGTTTTTATTTTTCATTTTTGAGAACTTAAAACTCTGCGTAGGACTTTAAAGAGATGAATTATTTGAGAATAAAATTTGGCCTGTGTTCAAAAAGAGGAAACAAGTGTTTTGCATTAACATTGATGGTTTCGGCGAGAAAGGGTGGGGAGTAATAGCATATCTGTTGGGGGTGGATGGGTTGAAGCACTCTGACATTTTATACCAGGATGGAGAATGGTCCATTGATAGCCAGGCGTGGGAGGTGCCAGTAAAGATATAGGGTGGTTATCACCTTAACTCGGAACTGATAACCCCATGTTAAAGGGTGCTGGTGGTGGAATGCCAGTGTTGAATACAGAGGAAATGTGTATTTCTTTTTAAACATCCCTTGGGAAAGAAAAAATATTTTATTGCTGAGCTGTTGAATTTAAGCTGAGCTGTTGGATGATCTGTTTATCATGATAGCGAATGAATAGCTCCAGATCATGATACATTAGAAGTGAAAATTGAACCTTAAATGTTCACTAAAAATCTTTGATCTTAAAAAAAAAAAAGATGATTTTTTACTGATTGTTTTCAGTTCTGACATGTCATCACTGTACTTGTTCAGTTCATAGACAGTGCTATTTTTTAGATAGACTTTTCAAGTTAAATTCAATTTCTATGTTATATTTTGTTTATTAAATTACTAGCAGGCCGCCCGGCGTTGCCCAACCGTAAAGTATGTATAAATATTATATTTTAACTAATACAGAAACTGAGACATGTGCATGAAAGTATTATGCCTTTTCTAAACAGTTCAATTCTTGTAAGAAAAAAAAATACTCAAGCTGAGATCGAAACCAGAACCTAAAGACAGTGAGTCCAGTACGATAATCATTAGACTAGCTTGACATGACTTTTAAAGCATGTTTTCAAACCAAATCATACGGTTATTCATAGCAATCAAAATGGACGTTTTTACAAACATAACTCCATCCTAAAACCGAGGAATATATAGAAAAGGATTCTTAGGCAAACAAACGTTTATTAACTCCTTATAATAGATAAAAGAAATATAAGGAAACTGTTATATTTCACGACTGTGCTTGCATAGTCATGAAACACTTGAAAATAGATAAAAATCCGATGGCCTCCCATGTACCAATTTTTCGATTTTAACCCCTTAGCAGCACTTTTTCCGCATAAAACAAATTAAAAATGTTTTCACATATCTGAATACTCTATATATCAAATTTCAAGTCTATAGATGAAAAATTCGTCGAGTATATAGGTTGAGAATTGTCCTCACACACACATTCTCACTTTTATAGATATATAGATTAGATGAAAATACAGAAAAGTTGTAAAGTTCCCCCTCCTCATTTTAATAACGTTATTATTTCTGTACAGTTTAAGGACTGTACAAATACGGGGACCACATAAAGGTTCCTACATTCTTATTGAAACTGGTGCTAAACATCTCTTTATATATTTTATAATCACTTTCTTTTATCTATTATAAGGAGTTAATAAACGTTTGTTCGCCTACGAATCCTTTTCTATATATTCCTCGGTTTTAGGATTGAGTTATGTTTGCAAAAACGTCCGTTTTGATTGCTATGAATAACCGTAATTTGCAATTAGCTAACAAAGTAATCCATCTCTTACTACATTTCACTATCAGGATCTCTCATTGCATGTTTTATATGCTAATTCTCCCCTTATAAAGTCTTTTCCAAGTTTATGAAAGTAATAAAATTGACTACTGCTACCCTATGTCTCTGTCTGTCTGTCTCTCTCTCTCTCTCTCTCTCTCTCAGCTTTTCTCTTACTTTCTCACCACTGATTGCACATCTTCTAAAAGGAAAGAGACAATGAATAGAGAGGAGTAGTAATTGCTGTAGTAGTAGTAATAGTAGCAGCAGCAGCTATGGGAGTTGGATGTGACAATGATAGAGCATATGTTATAGTGGTGGTTGAAGGAAGCGTCTGACAGGTGTTCTATCTTTTTTTCTGGTTTCTTCTTTTTAAACATTGAAATTATTTATTATAGTTTTGGGGGGTTTTTTACAGACAACTTTTTCTTTTCTTTTATTTCGTATGTTTTTGGTTCATGAAGTTTCTTAATCTTTATTTGTCCGGACCATTGCATATGATCACTCTATTCTTTTTTCATTCACTATATCTATCTCTATCCTCTCTCTCCCTTAAATTCTGTTTTTACCTTTCTGTCTTTTTTGGCTCTCTTTTCTCTTATGCTACTTATTTTTTTATTTCATCTCTTCCTTTATTTCTTACATGTTTTTTCCTTTTCTTTGTTTTACTCACTTTTTCGTCCTTTAGAATGTTTCTCTCACCAGGCCTTTTTCTTCTAATGATATCTTAAACTCTCTTTTTCATTGGTTCTTAGCCTTCAGGCCGAGATCAAAGTGTAGCATCTGTTCCGGCAGATACTGCAAGCTATGACTAGCTATGACTAGCAAAGACCAGGTGTGGGGGCAACCCCACATGCCTGACCATTTCCCACCTCTCGGGAGCTGGTCCCCTTTTTCCCTTCCCCCTCCCTTCACTCCTCACATTAAAAATCGGCCTTGTGCCTAATTTGCTCGGTGGGGGAGCAAATAAATACCATCTGTTCCGGCAGATACTGCAAGCAAAGACCATATGTGGGGGCAACCACACATATAAGGCCTTAGTCAATGTAGGGGCAACCTTTCATACCAATTGTCACTATCCAGCTCCTCTACTCCCCGGGGAGTTGGTCCCCATTTCCCCTTCACTCCTCACTTTAAAAATTGGCCTCATGCCTAATTTGCTCGGTGGGGGAGCAAATAAATACCCTGTTCCGGCAGATACTGCAAGTAAAGACCATATGTGGGGGCAACCCCACATATAAGTTATTGGTCAATGTAGGGGCAACCCTTCATACCAATTGTCACTATCCAGCTCCCCTACTCCCCGGGGAGCTGGGCCCCATTTCTCCTTCACTCTCCACATTAAAAAACGGCCTTGTGCCTAATTTGTGCAGTGGAGAAACAAATAAATACCCTTTTCTTTTTTCATTTATCCTCCTTCTTTAATTTACTTCTTTTTTTTTTCGAACTTATTTACTGTTTTTCTTTTATTTCATCATCTTTCTGTATCATACACTACCTCTCTCGATATATACTACTAAAACTCCTATATTTTATCGTTCTAAAATATACACATCTGACGTAATCCTCTACTTGTACAAGATGGAATACTGTTGCTATATCTGCTTAGAGCAGCATGTATTGCCTTGATAGGGTACAAAATCGACTTCATAATCTAGTGTGTGATTACTCTTTCTACTACTACTTCTTTCTCACAGAAGATACCTTGTTAATCTTTCTGTACTTTATCTTTATTTGCATGGCAGATGCTCGGCTGTAGTCCAATCTATGGTCCTCAAAAAAAAAAAAAGAATTATGACAAAGACTCATCTACTTACAACCACTGTAAGCCATTTTTCTTTTCCACACTTAAGATTAAATGAAACTTTCATTAGCAACGTTCCTTGTGAAGAATTGCCTTGTCTGTGGAACAAAATACCATGGGGCCTCATCCCAGCTGACAACAACAAAATTAATACCCGTCAAAGAAATTGTGACACGGGATAAATGTTTGTGACTTAAAGTTCAAGAACGTTCATGAAGTCGAAAGAAAGTTAAGTCCCAAAAGGAGGGTGTCGAGGTTAAATGAAGATCAAATTAAATGTGAATTTGAAGACCTAGTCAGTGAGTGTTCGGTTGTCGGATCGATTCCAAGTAGTATGGAAGAAGAGTGGAAAAAGCTGAAAGACACACCGTTGAAAGTAATAGATCCGACGTGGGAGTGGACAGAGAGGCCTCCAAGACATAAGGGTACATGGTGGTAACGTTAGGTAGTAGAGAACTATAGTAAAGAAAATCGGAATGTATGGACAGTAGACAAAAAGTTATATATTAGCTAGCTGGCCGCCCGGCGTTGCCCAGTTGTACAATACTTTTAAACATGATATTTTCATTTATGCAGATTGCATATGTATTATTATAGAATCAATTCTTTATTAAATATTATATATTACGAGGAATAATTTTCCCGGTAGACTATTTAGCAAATAAAAATGAATAAATAAATAAAAAAAATAATAATGATATCATTCATCAGATCCCGTCCGTGTTTGTTTACAATATCACGTCAGCTGATATTTGGGTTTGACAATCTTAAAAATAATATTTCTTCTCTTATAGAAAAAAGAAGAATTTTTACAGGGGGAATATTTTACGTTACACCTGCTAAGGTTAACCCGGTGTTACGTAAGATATTCCCCTGTAAAAATTCTTTTTTTTTTGTCTATAAGAAAAGAAAGACTATTTATAAGATTGGATTTTTTCGATTTTCGATACTTGTAAGATAAATTTCTGTACAAAGCATATCTAAGAATACTGCCAAACATATAAATTACCTTTGTGCGAAATTTGCAAAAGATAGGCTCAGCCATTTCGGAACTTATGAGAAAGGAATTTACGCACACACACACACACACACACACACACACAAAGTGACTTTTATATAATAGTAGAGATATATAAATATAATATACAACACCAAGATGGAAGCTAAGTAAGCTAGGTTTCCAGACATATTATAAAGAGATGAACAGAAGAATGAAGTATTCGTAATAGTTAAAGAGAAAAATATGGATATTTTTTGGAAAGAAGTGCATTCGAAATGACAATGACGGACTAGCAACGGACAAACGAGACGAAAGGGATGATTATAAATGCTATTATAAGAAATTGTTGGAGATTGAGTTTTCATAGACCCAAAAACATCTTAAAGTTTCAGAAGCAGTATCTAGGGCAGCTATAAAACTTGGTAAGTTAGGAGTAAAATTATGAATCGTACGGTTGCAGAATCCTCAGGTGTTGTTGTGGAAATATGACTGAAACAGGTATTGAAATGATCACAGACTTGACAAGTTAGCTCATAAAAACAATGTTCTAAAAGACTGGGATCAATTTTTGAAGTGTTGTAAGAGTAAAGTAGAAACTCTACATCAAGATAATTATAGAATCTCATATTTGATGGATTTGTTCCAGAAGGTGATTGAGAGGATAACGGAGCAGCAAATAAGAATTTCATGGATGAAATGCAACTTTGTGTTATATCTGTATTACTGATTCTATCTTTATCCTGAGACACATGTAAGAGAATTAGATCGGCAAGAAGAACTTTGATTTTTCTGAATTTGGATAAAACTTTTGACAAAGCACAGAGATGTAACGTGGGTTTTGTGTAAATTACGGGCAAACGAATGGTTGACAGAAGTTTAAGCAACGTACAAAAATACGAAAAAATTGTGTCAGAATTAGCAGAACATTTAGTGACAGTTTTAATATTAAATTAGGAAATTATCGAAGATCTGTATTGAATCTGTTGCTTTTCGTTTGTGTTTTAGAAATATTTTCCAGCGAGGTTTGTACAGATTGTATGGAAAAGATACCTGTGAAACAAGGTTAAATTGTAGACTTCAGGAAATAATGTGAAAAGTCTGAGAGTGAATGTTACCAACATCACAATGTTGAGGATGGTGGTTGAAAAGCCTTTAGAGAGAGTAAAGTTTCTCTTGCTTGGTTTGTGAAAAGCAAATAAGAACCAACTTATTTTTTTGTGGAACGTGTGAGCATTAGGTAAAAAAAGGAAACAAGTACTACAAGTAGATTAAGAGATGATAAGTAGTTTATAGTAAAAAAGTGTAAAACTACAGAAACAGATAAGAAATCAGATTTGGAAAAATACATTTGGATAGTGAAACTATTCAAGTGTTCCAGGAGTTTTGTTACCTTGGTGATGCCATCAGAGAATAAGACGAGGACGGCACCGATGCTATAACTAGTGTGATTGCAAATATTAGGAATGTATAACTTCTGCCATTACTAACTAGTAAAGTATTACCACTACCGAGTAACTGAAAAGTCTGTCAGGCATGTGTATGCAGTCTAATGATATGTGAAAGTGAAACTTGGTCAATGAGGGTTGAGGATATGTGTTGCATGGAGAGAAATGATATAAGAATGATGCAGCAGATTTTTAATTAATATATTCCGAATATGATGAAAGACAGAGGAAGAGAGAGAGAGAGGAGGGGGATAGATAATAGCAAAATAAAAAATGTTTTTTAATACAGGGTGGAACGATAAAATTGTCGTCCTAGGAAAGACGACATGATTCCATTTCTGTTTGATGAAAACCAGTTCTATTTTTTTTTTTTTTTTGCATATCATTTACTAGTTGTGTACACATCCCAAGAGCGATAGGAACCTTCTATAATGTCTGAAAGTGACACAATGTTCAATGAGCGAGATCGGAAATGCACCACTGTACAATGCATGCTCTCTACCGATCCAAGTTATAATAACAGGACCATTGTCAGCACCCTCAAAATGCAAATCCTCACGGTTCAGTGCTTGAGGACAATGCTCAATGAAGTTTCCGGCCACAGTTATGATCTTTGGTATGGTTTCAAGTGAGGGCCCCACCATGCCACCTCACATCTTCGAAGTCGGCTTAAAAGTGTACCTGGATGTACTGAAGGGTGTGATGATCCCCTGATGCAATCAGATGGCCACTGGCAGACCCTGGGTCTGGCAGCAGAACTCGGTTCCGGCCCAAAAGTCCAAAGAGACCCAGGTTTGACTTCAGAAGGAGTGTACGACTATGTACCCTTCTCTCATTACCCCTCCCTCCTCCCCCGACCTGAACTCACTGGACTACTTTGTTTGGTTATAGGTCGAGAACATAACCAACATGACTTCCTACAACACCAAAGCCAGACTGATCGCTGCCATCCACCGAATATTTGCCGAGATCCCACCATCCCTTGTGGAAAAGGCATGCTCCCAGTTCCCGACTCATATCGAGGCGGTAATTGAGGCTAAAGGCGGCTACATTGAATAGGTGTCAGCTCTACTACATAATAAACTTACCTGAATTGATTTTTTCAATACAAGTTTAAAAATAAAGCTGTAGTATTGTTTCCTTTAGAGTGCCAAATTTATCACTATATCTATAAGGAGTATTTATAAATACAAATTTATTACTATATTTATAAGGAGTATTTATAAATACAAATTTATCACTATATTTATAAGGAGTATTTATAAATACAAATTTATCACTATATTTATAAGGAGTATTTATAAATACAAATTTATTACTATATTTATAAGGAGTATTTATAAATACAAATTTATTACCCTGTAAAATCTAATAATGACTCGACGTTCATGAATGGTCTATTGTATTCGTAATGTGGAGATGAATGGATAAAAGATCGAATAGTCAAATGAACTTGTTTGGCGAGATTTTTATTACTTTGTCTTTATTATCAACGAACTGTGTCAACCCGTGTTTGCCCGTGATAATTTTTATTTTCACATTTATTCACAACAGAGGAAGATAAATTAACTTGAAATAAAAGTGTAATTCTCAGAAAAGTATGCTCTTAACATAAAACAAGGGCGACTGTCTCTTTGTACTATGTGTTTCATTGCTTCATGTTAGACTTTTTATGAAAAGAAATACTTTTATTCTAATAACTAATCCTAAATACTTTTAGTATTTATGTTTGCATTAATAAACAGTATTTTAAAATATGTGTAAAAAATAGATTTTTGGATTTTTTATTAATGAAACTTCATTTAAATGCCATTTTAAATTCATATACCCTTATATATTAAGCTCTCTTTTATCATATGAGGAATACTGATATTCTTTTCAATTTGGAGAAGATTTGTATTGATAGTTTTTTTTTTTTTTTTTTTTTTTTACTCAATTTTCACCCCAAACAAGGCACAGTGCCACTTTGAAGCAGGGGGCTACTATTAGGGACTTAATTAGCGGGGTCATTATGAAGGGAGAAGAGTAGAAAGATGTTTGTTAACATTACACTTGAACTTCTGCATATCATTGCAGTTGGGAAAGCAGAATCCCGGAAGGGAGTTCCAAAGACCCGCAGTTCTGGGGAAGAAACTATTGGAGTAAAAGGTTTCTTGCACCTAGGGATCTCTACTGTAAAGGGATGAGACTTAGTAGCTTGTCGGGTTTGTCGGGGGTAGTTACGTCGGGGAGGTACAAGTGTTTGCAGTTCGTCAGAGCATTCACCATAAAAGTACTTGTAGAACAGGCAGAGGGATGCAACATCTCGTCGATGGGACAGAGGTTGAAGCCTAGATGACAGTTCAGGACCTATCAGGTTGGCGACTCTTTTTTGAACCCTGTCCAGGAGCGAGAGACAAGCAGCAGATGCACCAGCCCAGATGTGACAACAGTACTCCATACATGGGCGAATTGTTGCCTTATAGAGGTATAGGATACTGGCAGGCATAAGTAGTTTTCTAGCACGGTAGAGGGAGCCAACCTTCCTTGCAGCAGCCTTGGCAATGCTCTCAATGTATCTATTCCAGTTCATATTCCCTGTAAACGTTAGGCTGAGGAGTTTAAAAGAAGTACTTTCAGGCAATGTGTTCTTGGCCATTGCTATTGGTGGTAGAGAAGGTTTCTTGTAGTTATTGAAGGAAACAAGCTTAGTCTTAGCAGCATTGAATGTGACCAACCATTTTTGTCCCCATTCCACTACGGATTGGAGGTCATCCTCTAGTGTTTCTTCCATTTTCTTGGATATGTGTTCATTTGTTTTCCCCTCATATCTGTTATAGAGAGTGGTGTCATCGGCAAATATACCCATCTCCGAAACAATATTATCAGGGAGGTCGTTTATGAATATCAGGAATAATAGAGGTCCAAGGATAGACCCCTGAGGTACTCCCGCATTTATGTCATATTGTTTGGATGTATGTCCGTCGAGGACAACTTTTTCTATTACTTAAGAAGGATTTAATTACATTATGAATTCTTCCAGTGATTCCATATGATCTAATTTTCCTTAGAAGACCATCGTGCCATACCCTGTCAAAAGCCTTAGATATATCAAGGGCCACCGCTCTACCCTCCCCTGTTTTACGGTATATACGTTCAGAAACTACAGTTAAGATATCTGCTGTTGAACGGGCTTGCCTGAATCCATATTGTTTGTCAGTCAGGAGTTTAGCAGCTGTTAGGTGCTGGACTAGGGCTTGATTAACTAAGGACTCAAATATTTTGGCGAAAAGCGGGAGGAGGCTAATGGGGCGATAATTTAGTGGGTCAGTTCTTTCACCAGAATTCTTGAAGACTGGTACCACAGAGGCGGTTTTCCAGCAGTCGGGAAAACAAGATTCGTTAAGGCATTTATTGTAAAGTTTGGACAGAACTGGAGCAACCTCGGCAGAGCATTTTTTTAATAGCACAGCCGGGATGAGATCTGGTCCACATGCTTTTGAGGTGTCTAGGTTTTTTATAATAGCATGTACCTGAGAAGGGGTGATTTTCAAATCGTCAAGTGTGACGTCTGTTCGCAGAGGAAAATCAGTGGTGTACCGAGTTCAGTGGCAAGCAGATTAGCCTTGTCAGTTGCCGTGCAAGCAACCTCATGATTGTTTGTTAGTGGGGTTTTACTGAACGTGTTTTAAATACATAATATTTAATGCTAGCAGTTCAGCTCAGCTTTGCTTGGGCCCTATGTACTGTTCATAACTTTATATGTATATGTATATATATATATATATATATATATATATATTTATATTAAAAAGTTTGACTCATGTCCATGTAACCTACATCTAAAATTTCAAGTATTTCGACGCAAAATTGGCGGAGGAGTTTGGTTGAGTCTACAAAGGTCAACTCTTTCAACTTTGACCTCTTGGAAGACAAATTTTCGCCCAAAACCTGATTAAAAAGTTTGCTGCATGTCTGAATACTCTTTATATAAAATTTCAAATGTTAAGACCCAAAATTGGCTGAATAGTTTGCTAGAGACCGCAAAGGAAAAATCTTTTGAATTTTGATCTCTTGGTAGCCTAATTTTCGGCCAAAAACAGATTAAAAGCTTGCCCTATGTCTGAATATACTTTCTGTAAAATTTCAAATATTTAGACCAAAAATTGGCTAAGAGGTAATTTTTTTTTAAATTTGACTCCAATTTTTACCCCTTAGCATTTATAGTTTTGAGCTCAAATCAAATTAAAAAATGACCCATGTTCAAGTTACCTAGATCTAAAATTTCAAGAAGAATTTCTAAAAATTGGCGAAGGAGTTTGCTAGAGTTTTCAAAGGTCAAATCGTTGAACTTTGACCCTGTGACAGCTAAATCTCTGACGGAAAACCGATTATAAAGATTCTATCAAATCTCAGTACCTCTTATGTCAAAAATCTCGAGTCTGTAAACTGAAAATTGACAGAGTAATTTGTTAGGGAATGTACACACAGAGACCGACACACAGATAATTTCACTTTTATAGATATATAGATTTAGATAATTCACTGCGTCTCTGTCTTTTTCTCTATCTGCCTGTCTCTGTCTCTTTCTCGATATATATATATATATATATATATATATATATATATATATATATATATATTGAAGTGAACTCTAAAATACAAAATTTTCCATGGAATGCATATTTCCAATGCCCTCACTCCCCTCTCTCCCACTCTCTCTCTCTCTCTATATATATATATATATATATATATATATATATATATATATATATATATAAAGAGAGAGAGAGAGAGGGAGGAGGAGGAGGAGGGCATTGTATATATATAATTTGAAAATATGCATTCCATGAGAAATATTCTATTTTGGAGTTCACTTCAATACATATATATAACATTCATCTATACCATGTAATAATGGTAGGTTCAGCAATATGCTTTGTGAATGACAATTTCTCATCCACAGGTAATGTATACAAAACTGAAATATGTAGCTGTCATTTTATCCTGCATCATCTTCTGTTCTCGAATGGATGTTTATCATTGTCTTCATCGCTTCCAATGTCCCCTTGAATAGCATGACGCCAGCTGCTGCAGTCATCTGCAAGTTGTTCCCCGCTTTTTGAGTCAATATTTGTGAGTAGCAAGTTGCGTTTGCTGATGTTATTTATATATACTTTGTTATATATATATATATATATATATATATATATATATATATATATATATATATATATATATATATTATTGACTAGTTATGTATGACCAGAAAAAGAAGCAAAAACTCCTAGAGTATGATAGAAATAATTTTTCACATTTTCTTTTCATAATATATATATATATATATATATATATATATATATATATATATATATATATATATATATATATATATATATATATATATATATATATATATAATAAGCTGCATCAATCTCTTTATTGCAAATTAATAAAATATCAATATTTCACTAGATATATGTCACAAAAAAATAAAAATTGTATAATCAAATGACTGCTTTAAGGTTAGCTATTCCCCAAAATTTTATTCAAATTCCTGCGATATTCACAAACTTATGACATTTTATTCTTTATCAAGGAATTTCCACTGTCCATCGCTTTATTGCTGGTCTCTTAAAATGTTGCATTAGGGAAGAATACAATGTCTAATCATGAAACTTTTTATTATATTTTTCTATTAAAGAATAATAAGTAAAATACACCCTAGATGCTAAGCCTCAAATAAATGAATTATTTATCGCTGTATCTACCATTTTTTTTAAATAACTTTAAACAATCTGAAAAAGAGTTATGGTTCTGACACCATCAACTACTTTCCTCTTCAGGGCATACTTTGAATAAATTACTCTCCTCCTTCATAAACACCTTTTTCTCGTCCATAAATGTTTATCTACCAAGTTGATCTTAAATATTGTATAATCAATCCATTATATTATCATTTTCAGTCCCCCACCCCTAATTTCTGGCTCCCATCTTATCTCGCAATTACTTATAACGTCACCAACTAACTTCGGAAGAATCCCCCCCATCTACAAGCGTTGTTGTGATAAGTGATTTTCTCTACTAATTCGCACTTTTTATTTTTAGATTCAAATATTAATAACTACATTTTATTTCAGTATTTAATTTATGTATTTCTGTTGTATTAAATGCTAGCTTTTTTTTTTTTTCTCGTCCATAAATGTTTATCTACCAAGTTGATCTTAAATATTGTATAATCAATCCATTATATTATCATTTTCAGTCCCCCACCCCTAATTTCTGGCTCCCATCTTATCTTGCAATTACTTATAACGTCACCAACTAACTTCGGAAGAACCCCCCCCATCTACTTTTCTTTTATATCATAAGTTTCTTAAAACGTGACTAGTTAAAGTTCAGAATAAAATCACGCTTTCTCTTAACGGTTAATTTAAAAAAAAAAAAAAAAATCTTCTGAACGCTATTAAAAGTTAAATTCTTCACTAGTTTGCAGTTTGGAGACTGAAGCGTTGTTGTGATAAGTGATTTTCTCTACTAATTCGCACTTTTTATTTTTAGATTCAAATATTAATAACTACATTTTATTTCAGTATTTAATTTATGTATTTCTGTTGTATTAAATGCTAGCTTTTTTTCTCGTCCATAAATGTTTATTTATCTACCGAGTTGATTGCAAAAATAGATTACCTAATTGTACTCATTTTTAGTTCGTGAGAGGAGAATCTATCACCATACTTTCCCTTAAACACGTCCGTTGGACTTTTATTAAGTACAATATTTAATAGTTTTTTTTTTTAATGGAGAGTAGAAAACACATTGTGGATGCGTTATCGGCAGCTCCTGTTACTCTCGCTTCTTCTTATTTGTCCCTCAGTCCTCATTTTTTAATGAGTGATTCTTCTGACAAAGGGAGAAGAAAAAGCTGTTTTCTAGGTTGGCAGTATTTTGCGCGAACAGTTGGCAGAGTTGGTCGAAATTTTCTGTTTCTATGTCTATCCTTGTAGCCATGTCACTAGTAAGGGTGCTGGAAGTAAACGTTTTGTCTGGGCTGACGTTATCCGCCTGATAGTCAGGGACCCGAACCTTGGATTAACCACTAAGGAGGCTGTCCTATCAGCAGGTGCAAAGTACTGGGGCTGCTGTATTGCCATTTGGTGAATGGAATCTGGACCATGCAGTAGCTTCTGGTGGGGCCTCTCGATGCCATACTAGTGGGTAATTGTTACGGTTTTACCTTATCATGTGCTACAAAAAAAAAAAAAAAAATTCTTCGTTTCTTTTTCTCTCTTAGTTTCCCCTCTCTGTCCTGCTCTAAGTAAATCTGACGACCTAGTCTACAAATTCCAAAATTTCATCATGACAAGTTTCAAGAAAAAATACACGATTAAACCCAGTTCTCCAACTTCCAACGTAGACCCCTACTACCATGTCTCCTTCTCCAACATCAGGGGTCTTCGTTCTAACCTTCCAGAGGTTGAAACCCAATTACAGGAGACTAAACCAGACCTTTTATTTTTAAGTGAAACTGGCATTGGACAGGCTATTTCCCTAGATGAGTTTGCAATTACAGGATACTCTAACTTAACTTCTAAATCTGACCCCCAAGATCGCCATGGGCATGGAATATGTGCCTATATTAAAGATAGCTTTCCATGTGGGAGGGACATCTCCAGGGAAGATCCTAACTTACCCTATATGTGCTTCCGGGTTGCTTTAGCTCACACTACTGCATTTATATTTACTCTCTATCGCCTCCACAACAGCGGAGTTACTATATTTCAAAGCATATCTGAGAAAATTGACCAAGTCCTTTCTACTTATCCTTCAGCTAACATTCACGTATGTGGAGACTTCAATGTTCACAACGTCGAATGGTTGACCCACTCAAACAAGACCGATGATGAGGGGAGGTTCTGTCATGATTTCTCCATTGCCTATGACCTCACTCAGATTGTTCAGGAACCTACCCGTGTGCCCGATAATGACGGCCAGTATGCGAGCCTACTAGACCTTTTTCTCACAACTTGCCCTGAACTATGTTCAGTTTCTGTTCTGTCGCCTCTTGGATCTTCCGACCACTCTGTTGTATCAATTAAGATAAAAATGAAATGTAATAAGTCCCCAAACGTACCTCTTCATCGTACAGCATATCGATACACTAAGGCTGACTGGGATAGCTTCCGTACATTTATATCTGATCTACCTCTGCATTCCATGTTTAAAAAGGATGTGTCCTCTATAGTATTAGACCATACTGAATGGTTAATTGTAGGTATTGACCATTTCATACCCTCTAAAAAGTTTCAGCAAAAACCTAAC